>NC_041390.1:332321904-332372400 GCF_002162155.2 Triticum dicoccoides | reverse complement strand
ATGCCCCCCACCGCCGGCGACCACCGCCCCTACCCTGAACCCTAAGATAGATAGTGGGGTACCTCTCCGGTGAGCCCACTCCCCGCTGCAGCTGGTTCTTCCTTAACTCCGACGAGCCCCCCACCCCCTGAAAATCGACTGACCCAAAAGTGCCGCTCAATCGTGTGAGTACTGAATGCATGCATGCGGGTGATACGTCTCCAACGTATCTATAATTTTTGATTGTTCCATGCTGTTATATTATCAATCTTGGATGTTTATAATCATTTTATAGTCATTTTATATCATTTTCTGGTACTAACCTATTGACACAATGCCAACTACCAGTTGCTGTTTTTTTTTGCATGTTTTTTACATCGCAGAAAATCAATACCAAATGGATTCCAAATGCAATGAAATTTTACAAAGATTTTTTTACGGACCAGAAGACACCTAATGGGCCAAGGTTGTGCCTGGGGGGTGCTCCGAGGAGAGCACAACCCACCAGGGCGCGCCAGGAGGCCCAAGCGCGCCCTCGTGGGTTGTGCCCACCTCGGGTGCCCCCGGACCGCCTCTTGATAACCCACGAGTATAGGGGATCGCAATAGATTTCGAGGGTAGAGTATTCAACCCAAATTTATTGATTAGACACAAGGGGAGCCAAAGAATATTCACAAGTATTAGCAACTGAGTTGTCAATTCAACCACACCTGGAAACTTAGTATCTGCAGCAAAGTGTTTAGTAGCACATTAATATGATAGTGGTGGTAGCAGCAAAAAAAGTAAAGACAGCAAAAGTAATGTTTTTGGTATCTTGTAGTGATTGTAACAACAGCAGCGGGAAAGTAAATGAGCGTAAACCAGTATATGGAAAACTCGTAGGCACCGGATCAGTGATGGATAATTATGCGGGATGCGGTTCATCATGTAACAATCATAACATAGGGTGACACAGAACTAGCTCCAATTCATCAATGTAATGTAGGCATGTATTCCGTATATAGTCATACGTGCTTATGGAAAAGAACTTGCATGACATCTTTTGTCCTACCCTCCCGTGGCAGCAGGGTCCTATTGGAAACTAAGGGATATTAAGGCCTCCTTTTAATAGAGAACCGGAACAAAGCATTAGCACATAGTGAGTACATGAACTCCTCAAACTATGGTCATCACCGGGAGTGGTCCCGATTATTGTCACTTCGGGGTTGCCGGATCATAACACATAGTAGGTGACTATAGACTTGCAAGATAGGAACAAGAACTCACATATATTCATGAAAACATAATAGGTACAGATCTGAAATCATGGCACACGGGCCCTAGTGACAAGCATTAAGCATAGCAAAGTCATAGCAACATCAATCTCAGAACATAATGGATACTAGGGATCAAACCCTAACAAAACTAACTCGATTACATGATAAATCTCATCCAACCCATCACCGTCCAGCAAGCCTACGAGGGAATTACTCACGCACAGTGGTGAGCATCATGAAATTGGTGATGGAGGATGGTTGATGATGACGACGGCGACGAATCCCCCTCTCCAAAGCCCCGAACGGACTCCAGATTAGCCCTATCGAGAGGTTTTAGGGCTTGGCGGCGGCTCCGTATCGTAAAACGCGATGATTTCTTCTCTCTGATTTTTCTCTCTCCGAAAGCAAATATATAGAGTTGGAGTTGGCGTTGGAGGGCATCCAGGGGGCCCACGAGGTAGGGGGCGCGCCCGAGGGGGGGGCGCCCCCCACCCTCGTGAGAAGGGTGTGGGCCCCCCTGGTCTTCATCTTTGGCGAGGATTTTTTATTATTTTTTCTAAGAAGTTCTGTGGAGTTTCAGGTCATTCCGAGAATATTTGTTTTCTGCACATAAAACAACACCATGGCAATTCTGCTGAAAACAACGTCAGTCCGGGTTAGTTCCATTCAAATCTTACAAGTTAGAGTCCAAAACAAGGGCAAAAGTGTTTGGAAAATTAGATACGACGGAGACGTATCAACTCCCCCAAGCTTAAACCCTTGCTTGTCCTCAAGCAATTCAGTTGACAAACTAAAAGAAACAAAGAAAAACTTTTACAAACTCTGTTTGCTCTTGTTGTTGTAACTATGTCAAGCCAGCATTCAAGTTTTCAGCATAGATCATAACTAACCACATTTGCAATAATTCTCAGGTCTCATAATTACTCATATCAATAGCATAATGAACTAGCAAGTCATAATAATAACTCTCGGATGACAACACTTTCTCCACGCAATCATAATATGATATAACAAGATGGTATCTCGGTAGCCTTTTCTGAGACCGCAAAACATAAATGCAGAGCACCTTTAAAGATCAAGGACTGACTGAACATTGTAATTCATGGTAAAAGAGATCCAATCATAGTCATACCCAATATAAATTAACAGTGATGAATGCAAATGACAGCTGTGCTCTCTAGCTAGTGCTTTTTAATAAGAGGGTGATGGCTTAACATAAAAGTAAATGGATAGGCCCTTTGTAGAGGGAAGCAGGGATTTGTAGAGGTGCCAGAGCTCGGTTTTGAAATAGAGATAAATTGTATTTTGAGCAGTATACTTTCATTGTCAACGTAACAACTAAGAGATGGCGATATCTTCCATGCTAAACACATTATAGGCGGTTCCCAAACAGAATGGTAAAGTTTATACCCCCCCCTCCACCAACAAGCATCAATCCATGGCTTGCTCGAAACAACGAGTGCCTCCAACATACATCAGGTCCCAGGGGGAGTTTTGTTTGCAATTAATTTTGATTTAGTTTGCATAAGGCATGGGACTGGGCATCCCGGTGACTAGCCATTTTCTCGTGAGTGAGAGCGGAGTCCACTCCTCTTGAGAATAACCCGCCTAACACGGAAGAGAAGGACAGCCTTGGTTGGTACATGAGCTATTCGAGCATACAAAACAGAAAGTTTATTTGAAGGTTTAGAGTTTGGCACATACAAATTTACTTGGAACGGCAGGTAGATACCGCATATAGGAAGGTATGGTGGACTCATCTGGAATAACTTTGGGGTTTATGGGATTGGATGCACAAGCAGTATTCCCGCTTAGTACAGGTGAAGGCTAGCAAAAGACTGGGAGGCGACCAACTAGAGAGCAACAACAGCCATGTACATGCATTAAAATTAATAAACATTGGATGCAAGCATGAGTAGGATATAATTCACCATGAACATAAATATCGTGAAGGCTATGTTGATTTTGTTTCAACTACATGCGTGAACATGTGCCAAGTCAAGTCACTTAAATCATTCAAAGGAGGATACCACCCCATCATACCACATCATAATCATCTCAATAGCATGTTGGCACACAAGGTAAATCATTATAACTCATAGCTAATCAGGCATGGCACAAGCAACTATGATCTCTAATTGACAATGCAAACATGTTTATTCATAATAAGCAGAATCAAGAACGAGGGACTCATCATATTTACAAAAAACAAAAGAGGTCGAGTTCATACCAACTTTTCTCATCTCAGTCGGTCCATCATATATCATCATGATTGCCTTTCACTTGCACGACCGAATGGTGTGAATAATAATAAGAGTGTATGTGCATTGGACTAAGCTGGAATCTGCGAGCATTCAATAAACAGGAGAAGACAAGGCAATATGGGCTCTGGGTTAAATCAACAATAATGCATATAAGAGCCACTTCAACAATTTAATTATGGTCATCTCTTACTGATCCCCAAAGAAAAGAAAAGAAATAAAACTATTTACACGTGAAAGCTCCCAACAAGCAAAAGAAGAACGGGAAATATTTTTGGGTTTTCTTTTTAATTATTGCTACTACAGCAGAAAAATAACTACTACTATTTTTTTTGTTTTTTCTTAAGGTTTAGCAAACACTCAAGAAGAAAGCAGGAAAAAGAAAATAAACTAGCATGGATATTACAGTGAAAAAGTATGAGCACTGACATCTAGTAATGAGTGTGTGTGAACATAAATGTAATGTCGGTGAGAAATATGTACTCCCCCAAGCTTAGGCTTTTGGCCTAAGTTGGTCTATGGCCACGGCTGGCCTGGCGGATATCCATAATAATAGTTGTTGGGGTCGTACTATGATGAGGAGGAATAGTTGGGATCATACTGTGATGAAGAAGAAGGCTCCGATTGCCACTGGCTGGCAATCATCTCCAGATCCCACTGATGTTAGACTGCCGTGCAGGATCAAATTGTGGTTCCGGTTCTGGCTCCTCGGCTGGTGCAGGGTTCCGGTAGGCGTGAATAGCCGTCAACAGAACAAGGTACGTGCCTACAGTCAAATCAAACAAAGAAGGAGCAGGCAGGGTAATAGTCTCAGGGTGATGTTTTTTAAAGAACAATTGATATTTAAGCTCTCCTTCCCTATTCTTAACAATAAAATCATTTGCCACCATACTTTTATGATCTAGATAAACACGGGGCAGCACCTTTTCTTCCTTCTTAGCATGCCTGATAGGTATGTTAAAATGTGCAGCTAGGCGTGTAGCATAGATGCCTCCAAAGATGGGACCCTTAGTACCGTTCATACTTAACCGTCTAGCAATAATACCGCCCATACTAAAAGTTTTATCACTGTATAGACCATGGTGCAAAAATAATTATATCAGGGATACTAAGGTTTCCATAGTTTCCACGTCCAATTAAACAACGACTAGCAAATAATGCAAAGTAACATAAAACAGGAAAATGTATGCTAGTGATTCGTGCATCGGAAACCTTCCTAGTTTCTCCTATAGTGATAGTATCAAATAAACCCAGCCACATCATCATAATGTGGTTCTTCTGTCTTGACCTCAAAAGGGACTAAACAAATCCGACATAAATCATAAAGTGACATCTCCTTATGCTCATCATATAAATGAAACTCCACTGTGGGTGGTGAGTTCCTAGAATGAAAATGAAAGTTTTGCACAAAAGTATTTTTGAGTAAGAGATACTTATCGCATTGGTCATGGAGGAAAGCGGTGAGGCCTGCATTGTGAGACAATTCATGAAAATCTTCATAGATACCGGCTGCTCTCAAGAAATCATCAGAAGGCCATTCACACGCCCGAATCTCCGCGGTGCGCGGCAAATTATACTTAGGCTTCGGTGCCTTTTCCTTCGAACTTTGGCTTGATGAGCCCCTCAAGAATCTCCTC
Organism: Triticum dicoccoides; assembly: GCF_002162155.2. Classification (NCBI taxonomy): domain Eukaryota; kingdom Viridiplantae; phylum Streptophyta; class Magnoliopsida; order Poales; family Poaceae; genus Triticum; species Triticum dicoccoides. The sequence goes on along the minus strand of NC_041390.1, from coordinate 332,367,267 downwards.
ATTATTTTTCTGAAATAATCTGAAATTTTTAGTAACTTCAAACAAAAGTGAACCAACTTAAATAAAACTGATAGCAACTACTCCTACAAGTGCCTAGAGCCTATATCAAGCATTAGAACTACTTAGAACCATATAAATTTGACATGCAAGCTCAAGAACATGGTCACCTATGCAGCACAAATTTGCAAAGAATAAAGCACTAGAACAAAAACTAATTGGACCAATGGAGGAGTCACATACCAAGGAACAATCTCCCCAAGCAGTTTTGCGAGAGGTGCTTTGAGTAAGGAGATCGAAAATCACAGCAAAAGTGGCTGGAACTCGTGCTTGAGTTGGTTTTTCGGGTTTGTGTGAGATAGAGGAAGAAGATGGGTGCTGGGATAAGTGGCAGAGGGCCACCGTGGGCCCACGAGGCAGGGGGCGCGCCCTAGAGGGGGGGCCACCACCCTCGTGGCCAGGTGGCAGCTCCTCCTGCAGTAATTTTTGCACAGTAAATCCTCAAATATTCCCAAAAAAATCATATTAAATTAGCATGGCATTCTGAGGACTTTTATTTTGGGGATATTTTTATATTGCACAGATAAGCCAGGAAATAGACTGAAAATACTATTTTTACTTTATTTAATATAAATAACAGAAAGTAAAAGTGGGGTACAGAAGTTTGTGCTTCTAGTTTCATCCATCTCATGCTCATAAAAAAGAATCCACTAACAAGGTTGATCAAGTCTTGTTAACAAACTCATTCCGATAATCATGAAACCAGAGAAATTTCGAATAACACTAAGTTACCTCAATGGGGATATGCACATCCCCAATAATAAGAATATCATATTTCTTCTTGACAGTTGGTAGAGGAAATTCTAAACCTCCAAATATAATCGATGGAATTTTTCCAATAGAGTTGATACTATGAACTTGAGGTTGTTTCCTCGGAAAGTGTACCGTGTGCTCATTACCATTAACATGAAAAGTAACATTGCCTATGTTGCAATGAAGAACAGCCCCTGCAGTATTAAGAAAGGGTCTTCCAAGAATAATAGACATACTATCATCCTCAGGAATATCAAGTATAACAAAGTCCGTTAAAATAGTAACGTTTGCAACCACAACAGGCACATCCTCACAAATACCGACAGGTATAGCAGTTGATTTATCAGCCATTTGCAAAGATATTTCAGTAGATGTTAACTTATTCAAGTCAAGTCTACGATATAAAGAGAGAGGCATAACACTAACACCGGCTCCAAGATCACATAAAGCAGTTTTAATATAATTCTTTTTAATGGAGCAAGGTATAGTAGGTACTCAGGGGTCTCTATGTTTCTTTGGTATTCCACCCTTAAAAGTATAACTAGCAAGCATGGTGGAAATTTCAGCTTCCGGTATCTTTCTTTTATTAGTAATGATATCCTTCATATATTTAGCATAAGGATTTGTTTTGAGCACATCAGTTAATCGCATACGCAAAAAGATAGGCTTAATCATTTCAGCAAAGCGCTCAAAATCCTCATCATCCTTTTTCTTGGATGGTTTCGGAGGAAAAGGCATGGGTTTCTGAACCCAAGGTTCCCTTTCTTTACCATGTTTCCTAGCAACAAAGTCTCTTTTATCATAATGTTGATTCTTTGATTGTGGGTTATCAATATCAATAGCAGGTTCAGTTTCTACATCATTGTCATTACTAGGTTGAGCATCATCCTGAACATCATTATTAATATTTTCATTAGCTTCATGTTCATTACCAGATTGTGTACAGCATCAGACATAGAAATATCATTTGGATTATCAGGTCGTTCAGCAATAGGTTCACTAGAAGTTTGCACAGTTCTATCATTTTTCTTCTTCTTCTTTTTAGAAGAACTAGGAACATCAATATTATTTCTTTGAGAATCTTGCTCAATTCTCTTAGGGTGGCCTTCAGGATACAAAGGTTCCTGAGTCATTCTACCAGTTCTAGTAGCCACTCTAACAACATAATCATTTTTCTTTTTGAGCCTTAAGTACATGTTCTACTTGAGTGGTAACCATAGAAGCATGTTTGCTAACAAGTTTAAGTTCTCCTTTAATATTAGCCATACAATCACCCAAGCGTCTAATCATATAAGCATTTCTTTTAATTGTCTACCAAAATAAGCATTGAAGTCGTCTTGCTTAAACATAAAGTTATCAAACTCATCCAAGCACTGACTAACAATTTTAGTAGGAGGGACTTCAGCTTTATCATATCTATAGAGAGAATTTAGCTTTACTACCTGTGTCAGGATATCGGGATCAGGAGGTTCTTCAGTAAATAAAGAATTGAGATCATATGTTTCTTCAACAGGAGGTATATTAAGACCATGTATTTCTTCAATAGGAGGTAAATTCTTAACGTCTTCAGCTTTAATACCTTTTTCTTTCATAGATTTCTTTGCCTCTTGCATATCTTCGGGACTGAGAAATAGAACACCTCTCTTCTCCGGAGTTGGTTTAGGAATAAGCTCAGTAATTGGAGCAGGAGTTGGCTCAGGAGCTGGCTCAAGAGGCGCCCAATTGTTTTCATTTGTCAACATATTATTCAATAGAATTTCAGCTTCATCCGGTGTTCTTTCCCTGAAAAGAGAACCAACACAACTATCCAGGTAATCTATGGAAGCATTGGTTAGTCCATTATAAAAGATATCAAGTATTTCAGGTTTCTTAAGAGGATGATCAGGCAAAGCATTAAGTAACTTGAGAAGCCTCACCCAAGCTTGTGGGAGTCTCTCTTCTTTAATTTGCACGAAGTTGTATATTTCCCTCAAAGCAGCTTGTTTCTTATGAGCAGGGAAATATTTAGCAGAGAAGTAATAAATCATATCCTGGGGACTAGGCACACAACCAGGATCAAAAGAATTGAACCATATCTTAGCATCACCCTTTAATGAGAATGGAAATATTTTGAGTATATAAAAGTAACGCGATCTCTCATCATTAGTAAACAGGGCAGCGATATCATTTAACTTAGTAAGATGTGACACAAGAGTTTCAGATTCATAGCCATGAAACGGATCAGATTCAACCAAAGTAATTATATCAGGATCAACAGAGAATTCATAATCCTTATCAGGAACACAAATAGGTGAAGTAGCAAAAGCAGGGTCGGGTTTCATTTTATCTCTAAGTGATTCTTTGTTCCATTTAATTAATAACCTCTTAAGATCTATCTTTGCAAGCTAAAATAGCGGCAGAAGAGCCCATATCAAAAAGATAACCCTCAGGAATAATAGGCATATTTTCATCATCACTATCATCATCGTATTCACATTCAATAATTTCTTTTTCTCTAGCCCTAGCAATTTGTTCATCAAGAAATTCACCAAGGGGCACCGTAGTATCAGGCATAGAAGCAGTTTCATCATAAGTATCATGCATAGCAGAAGTGGCATCATCAATAACATGCGACATATCAGAACGAATAGCAGAAGAAGGTGTAGGTGTCGCTAACTTACTCATAACAGAAGGTGAATCAAGTGCAGAGCTAGATGGCAGTTCCTTACCTCCCCTCGTAGTTGAGGGATAGATCTTGGTTTTTGGATCTCTCAAGTTCTTCATAGTGTCCAGCAGATATAAATCCCAAGTGACTTAGAGAATAGAGCTATGCTCCCCGGCAACGGTGCCAGAAATTAGTCTTGATAACCCACAAGTATAGGGGATCGCAACAGCTTTCGAGGGTAGAGTATTCAACCCAAATTTATTGATTCGACACAAGGGGAGCCAAAGAATATTCTCAAGTATTAGCAGCTGAGTTGTCAATTCAACCACACCTAGAAACTTAGTATCCACAGCAAAGTGCTTAGTAGCACAGTAATATGATAGTGGTGGTAGTAGCAACAAAAGTAAAGACATCAAAATTAATGTTTTTGGTATTTTGTAGTGATTGTAACAGCAGCAGCGGTAAAGTAAATGAGCATAAACCAGTATATGGAAAACTTGTAGACACTGGATCAGTGATGGATAATTATGCCGAATGCGGTTCATCATGTAACAGTCATAACATAGGGTGACACAGAACTAGCTCCTATTCATCAATGTAATGTAGGCATGTATTCCGTATACAGTCATACGTGCTTATGGAAAAGAACTTGCATGCCATATTTTGTCCTACCCTCCCGTGGCAGCGGGGTCCTATTGGAAACTAAGGGATATTAAAGCCTCCATTTGATAGAGAACCGGAACAAAGCATTAGCACATAGTGAATACATGAACTCCTCAAACTATGGTCATCACCGGGAGTGGTCCCGATTATTGTCACTTCGGGGTTGCCAGATCATAACACATAGCAGGTGACTATAAACTTGCAAGATATGATCAAGAACTCACATATATTCATGAAAACATAATAGGTTCAGATCTGAAATCATGGCACTTGGGCCCTAGTGACAAGCATTAAGCATAGCAAAGTCATAGCAACATCAATCTCAGAACATAATGGATACTAGGGATCAAACCCTAACAAAACTAACTCGATTACATGATAAATCTCATCCAACCCATCACCGTCCAGCAAGCCTATGATGGAATTACTCACGCATGGCGGTGAGCATCATGAAATTGGTGATGGAGGATGGTTGATGATGACGACGGCGACGAATCCCCCTCTCTGGAGCCCTGAACAGACTCCAGATCAGCCCTCCCGAGAATTTTTAGGGCTTGGCGGCGGCTCCGTATCGTAAAACGCGATGATTTCTTCTCTCTAAATTTTTTCTCTCTGAAAGCAAATATATAGAGTTGGAGGGCGTCGGAGGGCATCCAGGGGGCCCACGAGGTAGGGGGGCACGCCCTGGGGGGGCCACCCTCGTGAGAAGGGTGTGGGCCCCCTGGTCTTCATCTTTGGCGAGGATTTTTATTATTTTTTCTAAGATGTTCCGTGGAGTTTTAGGTCATTCCGAGAATATTTGCTTTCTGCACACAAAACAACACCATGGCAATTCTGCTGAAAACAGCGTCAGTCCAGGTTAGTTCCATTCAAATCATACAAGTTAGAGTCCGAAGAAGGGCGAAAGTGTTTGGAAAATTAGATACGACGGAGACGTATCACCTCTTTGCTCTATAAATACCCCAATATTCCAGAAACCCTAGGGGAGTCGACAAAAATCAATTCCAGCCGCCGTAGAGTCTAGAACCACCAGATCCAATCTACACACCATCACGGAGGGGTTCACCACTTCCATTGGTGCCTCTCCGATGATACATGAGTAGTTCTTTGTAGACCTTTGGATCTGTAGTTAGTATCTAGATGGCTTCCTCTCTCTCATTTGATTCTCAATACAATGGTCTCTTGGTGATTCATATGATGTAACTCTTTTTGTGGTGTGTTTGTTGGGATCAGATGAACTTTGAGTTTATGATCAGATCTATCTTTTTATATACATGCAAGTTATTTGAGTTTCTTTGATCTCTTATATGCATGATTGCTTATAGCCTCGTATTTCTTCTCCAATATTTGGGTTTTGTTTGGCCAACTTGATCTATTTATCTTGCAATGGGAAGAGGTGCTTTGTAGTGGGTTCGATCTTACGGTGCTTGATCCTAGTGACAGAAGGGGAACCGACACGTATGTATCATTGCTACTAAGGATAAAACGATGGGGTTTATATCTACATAGATAGATCTTGTCTACATCATGTCATCGTTCTTATTGCATTACTCCGTTTCTCCATGAACTTAATACACTAGGTGCATGCTGAATAAAGGTAAATTTGTGGAGTCATAGTAGTATATGCAGGCAGGAGTCAGTCTACTAATCTTTGACGTGATGCCTATATAATGATCATTGCCTGGGTATAATCATGCGTATTTAAAGTTCTATCAATTGCCCAACAGTAATTTGTTTACCCACCGTTTGCTATTTTTCTTGAGAGAAGCCACTAGTGAAACATACGGCCCCCGGGTCTCTTTCTCATATTATTTGCCTTTGCGATCTATTTTATTTGCCTTTTATTTTCAGATCTACTAAAACAAAAATACAAAAATACCTTGCTGCAATTTATTTTATTTGGCGTTCAATCCATCAATATTTACAACTCTCTCATGTTCATTTGCCAATTTCTGGCGCCGTTACCCGAAAGGGATTGACAACTCCTTTTATACGTCGAGTTGCGAGTATTATTTATTTGTGTACTATGATTGTGCAAACTAGTGATGTCGTAGATGTGAATTTTGTCTCTCAAAATAATTTCAACAACAATGCTTATAGAGGTCATTTTAGTCCTAGGCCTTTTCCAAGTAATTCCTCTAATAATTATGGTAATTCCTATGGAAATAATTCTTATAATAATAATAGGAACACCTCTGATCTTGAGAATAATATTAAATGATTTATCAACATGCAAAAAGTTTTCAACACTACCATAGAAGAAAAGTTGAATAAGTGTAACACCCACAATGCGGCTATATCTCCCACGTGTCGGGGCACGACTTAGAGGCATAGCCGCATGGTAGGTTTGTTCCAAGAGGGGTAATCTTCACACAATCCCATGTAATGAATAAGAAAGGGATACAGAGTTGGCTTACAATCGCCACTTCACACAAATACAAGTTAAACATACATCATCTAGAATACAATCAAGGTCCAACTACGGAACCAAAATAAAAGAAGACAACCCCAATTGCTAGATCCCCGATCGTCCCAACTGGGCACCACTACTGATCAACCGGAAAAGACACAAAACAACGATCAAGATCTTCATCGAGCTCCCACTTGAGCTGGGTTGCGCCACCGACACTTGTATCATCGACACCTACAACTGTTTGGAAGTATCTATGAGTCACAAGGACTCAGCAATCTAACACCCGCAAGATCAAGACTATTTAAGCTTATGGGTAGGAAAAGGTAGTGAGGTGGAGCTGCAACAAGCACTAGCATATATGGTGGCTAACATACGCAAATAAGAGCGAGAAGAGAAGCAACGCAGTGGTCATAAACTAGAAGTGATCAAGAAGAGATCCTGAAACTACTTACGCACAACCATAACACAAGAGCCGTGTTCACTTAACCCGGACTCCGCCAGAAAGAGACCATCACGGCTACACACGCTGTTGATGCATTTTAGTTAAGTCAAGTGTCAAGTTCTCTACAACCAGACATTAACAAATTCCCATCTGCCCATAACCGCGGGCACGGCTTTCGAAAGTTCAAAACCCTGTACGGGTGTCCCAACTTAGCCCATCACAAGCTCTCATGGTCAACGAAGGATATTCCTTCTCCCAGGAAGACCCGATCAGACTAGGAATCCCGGTTACAAGACATTTCGACAATGGTAAAACAAGACCAGCAAGACCGCCCGATGCGCCGACATCCCGATAGGAGCTGCACATATCTCTTTCTCAGGGCAACACCAGATGAGACATCCTACGAGTAAAACCAAACCTCAAGTTTCCCCGAGGCGGCCCCGCAGTCTCCTTGGTTCGGACCAACACTTAGACAAGCACTGGCCCGAGGGGGTTAAAATAAAGATGACCCTCGGGAGCGCGACTCCCAATGGAAAAGGTAGGTGGTGGTGAGGCAAAAGGTAAAACCAAGGCTGGGCCTTGCTGGAGGAGTTTTATTCAAAGCGAACTGTCAAGGGGTTCCCATAACACCCAACCGCGTAAGGGACGCAAAATCAAGTAACATAACACTGGTATAACAGAAACTAGGGCGGCAAGAGTGGAACAAAACACCAGGCATAAGGCCAAGCCTTCCACCCTTTACCAAGTACATAGATGCATTAAAGTAAATAAGATATAATAATGATATCCCAACAATATCCATGTTCCAACATGGAACAAACTTCATCTTTACCTACAACTAGCAATGCTATAAGAGGGGCTAAGCAAACCGGTAACATAGCCAAAAAACGGTTTGCTAGGAAGGTGGGTTAGAGGCTTGAAATGGCAATATGGGAGGCATGATATAGCAAGTGGTAGGCGATACGTCTCCAACGTATCTATAATTTTTGATTGCTCCATGTTATATTATCTACTGTTTTGGACATTATTGGGCTTTATTATCCACTTTTATATTATTTTTGGGACTAACCTATTAACCGGAGGCCCAGACCAGAATTGTTGTTTTTTGCCTGTTTTAGGGTTTCTAAGAAAAGGAATATCAAACGGAGTCCAAACAGAATGAAACCTTCGGGAACGTGATTTTCTCAATGAATAAGACCCAGGAGACTTGGACCCTACGTCAAGGCACAAGAGAGGAGGCCACGAGGTAGGGGGGCACGCCCTCCACCCTCGTGGGCCCCCTGTTGCTCCGCCGACGTACTCCTTCCTCCTATATATATCCATGTACCCCCAAATGATCAGATACGGAGCAAAAACCCTAATTCCACCACTGTAACTTTCTGTATGCACGAGATCCCATCTTGGGGCCGGTTCCGGAGCTCCGCCGGAGGGGGCATCGATCACGGAGGGCTTCTACATCAAACCATAGCCCCTCCGATGAAGTGGGAGTAGTTTACCTCAGACCTACGGGTCCATAGTTATTAGCTAGATGGCTTCTTCTCTCTTTTTGGATCTCAATACAATGTTATCCCCCTCTCTTGTGGAGATCTATTCGATGTAGTCTTCTTTTTGTGGTGTGTTTGTTGAGACCGATGAATTGTGGGTTTATGATCAAGTCTATCTATGAATAATATTTGAATCTTCTCTGAATTCTTTTATGTATGGTTGGCTATCTTTGCAAGTCTCTTCAAATTATCAGTTTGGTTTGGCCTACTAGATTGATCTTTCTTTCAATGGGACAAGTGCTTAGCTTTGGGTTCAATCTTGCGGTGTCCTTTCCCAGTGATATTAGGGGCAGCAAGGCACATATTGTATTGTTACCATCAAGTATAACAAGACGGGGTTTTCTTCATAATGCATGAGTCTATCCCTCTACATCATGTCATCTTGCTTAAGGTGTTACTCTATTTTTAACTTAATACTCTAGATGCATGCTGGATAGCGGTCAATGAGTGGAGTAATAGTAGTAGATGCAGGCAGGAGTCGGTCTACTTGTCTCGGACGTGATGCCTATATACATGATCATACCTAGATATTCTCATAACTATGCTCAATTCTGTCAATTGCTCAACAGTAATTTGTTCACCCACCGTAGAATACTTATGCTCTTGAGAGAAGCCACTAGTGAAACCTATGGCCCCCGAGTCTATCTTTATCATATTAATCTCCTACTACTTAGTTATTTCCTTTGCTATTTACTTTGACTTTATTTTACTTTGCATATTTATCAAAAAAATACCAAAAAATTTATCTTTATCATATCTATCAGATCCCACTCTCGTAAGTGGCCTTATAGGGATTGACAACCCCTATTTGCGTTGGTTGTGAGGATTTATTTCTTTTGTGTAGGTACGAGGGACTCGCGCATATCCTCCTACTAGATTGATACCTTGGTTCTCAAAAACCGAGGGAAATACTTACACTACTTTACTGCATCATCCCTTCCTCTTCGGGGAAAACCAACACAATGCTCAAGAGGTAGCAAGAAGGATTTCTGGCGCCATTGCCGGGGAGGTATACGCAAAAGTCAACATACCAATTACCCATCACATACTCTTATCTCCCGCATTACATTATTTGCCATTTGCCTCTCGTTTTCCTCTCCCCACTTCACCGTTGCCGTTTTATTCGCCCTCTCTCTCTCTATCCTCCCTCTCTTTCTCTATTTGCCTCTTTTTGCCCGCTTGCTTTTTGCTTGTGTGTTAGTTTGTTTGCTTGTCGTTATGGCTAGTCCCTTATCTTCTCCGTTATCTCCCGAGAATGAAATTCTAAATTTTAAGCAAAGGGAGGGAGAAAATCTAAAAGATGCTTGGTATAGAATTTGCAATGCTCAAAATAGATCTACTAGGAAGCAATCTACTTCTGTTCTTCTTCGCAATTTTTATGTAGGCATTACTCCTTGGCACAGATATGTTCTTGATACTATTACCGGAGGGAACTTCTTGGGTAGCCATACTTTTGATTCTTATAATGCTATGATAGATTTATTTGGCTCACCCCCTCTTTTGGTTAATGTAACTGTATTAACTTTAGAGCATGTAATGCAAAGGCTTGAAATTATTGAAAATAAGGTTGCTACCGTAGAGTTAATTGAAAATTTGGATAAAAAGATCCACAACCGAATATCTCAATATGGATCTAAAGTAGGAGTTACTTTGAAAAATATTAAAGAAAAGGAACCCATAGTAAATGAGAAAATAAATCACGATTCCACTAGGATCGATAAACTTGAAGATATTATTACCAACTTGGGAACCGCTTTTTCTTCCGTAAAGAATACTCCAAGTCCTCCCACAAAAATTGCCAAGCTTATGCATGTTCCTAAAAATAAGGGTGAATCCTCTAGTAAGGAAAATGCGGATCTCAAATCTATAAGTATTCATCCCAATCTTTTTGCTATCATTAAGGAACCATTTGTTACAAATGAATTTTTCGATCTTGTGCCTAAAATTTTGGTAATAAATAAAAATAAATAAATTCCTAAAGATGGTAGATGCCTCATTGAAGAATTACCTACCAAAGATGGCAATACCTAGATCTATCCTTGCTTGTTATGCCTAGCTAGGGGCGTTAAACGATAGCGCTTGTTGGGAGGCAACCCAATTTTATTTTTATTCCTTGCCTTTTTCTCCTATTTAGTAATAAATAATTTATATAGCCTCTGTTTTGGTTGTGTTTTTTGTGTTTAATTAGTGTTTGTGCCAAGTAGAGCCGTTGGGAAGACTTGGGGAAAGTCTTGTCACACTTTCTGTAAAAAACAGAAACTCTAGCGCTCACGATATCTGCTGCCTTTTTTATTTGGAAAGTGATATTTAGTTAATTATTTTTGAAGATGATTAATAGATATATTACTCACGTCCAGAAATTTATTTTAGAATTTTTGGGGTTCTATATCTTGCGCTAGATACAGATTACTACAGACTGTTCTGTTTTTGACAGATTCTGTTTTTCGTGTGTTGTTTGCTTATTTTGATGAATCTATGGCTAGTAAAATAGTTTATAAACCATAGAGAAGTTTTAATACATTAGGTATAACACCAATATAAATAAATAATGAGTTCATTACAGTACCTTGAAGTGGTCTTTTGATTTCTTTCCCTAACGGAGCTCACGAGATTTTCTACTTTAAGTTTTGTGTTGTGAAGTTTTCAAGTTTTGGGTAAAGATTTGATGGATTATGCAACAAGGAGTGGAAGGAGCCTAAGCTTGGGGATTCCCATGGCACCCCCAAGATAATCTATGGACACCTAAAAGCCAATGCTTGGGGATGCCCCGGAAGGCATCCCCTCTTTCGTCTACTTCTATCAGTAACTTTACTTGGAGCTATATTTTTATTCGCCACATGATATGTGTTTTGTTTGGAGCGTCTTGTATGATTTGAGTCTTTGCTTGTTAGTGTACCACAATCATCCTTGCTGTACACAACTTTTGAGAGATCCATACATGATTTGGAATTTGTTAGAATACTCTATGTGCTTCGCTTATATCTTTTGAGTTATATAATTTTGCTCTAGTACTTCACTTATATCTTTTAGAGCACGGTGGTGGATTTGTTTTATAGAAACTATTGATCTCTCATGCTTCACTTGGATTATTTTGAGAGTTTTAAATAGCATGGTAATTTGCTTAAAATCCTAATATGCTTGGTACACAAGATTAACAACAAAACTTTCTTATGAGTGTGTTGAATACTATGAGAAGTTCAATGCTTGATAATTGTTTTGAGATATGAAGATGGTGATATTAAAGTTGTGCTAGTTGAGTAGTTCTGAATTTGAGAAATACTTGTGTTGAAGCTTGTGATTCCCGTAGCATGCACGTATGGTGAACCGTTATGTGATGAAGTCGGATCATGATTTATTTATTGATTGTCTTCCTTATGAGTGGCGGTCGGGGACGAGCGATTGTCTTTTCCTACCAATCTATCCCCCTAGGAGCATGCGCATAATACTTTGCTTTGATAACTTGTAGATTTTTGCAATAAGTATATGAGTTCTTTATGACTAATGTTGAGTCCATGGATTATACACACTCTCACCCTTCCACCATTGCTAGCCTCTCTAATACCGCGCACCTTTTCGCCGGTATCATACACCCACCATATACCTTCCTCAAAACAGCCACCATACCCACCTATTATGGCATTTCCATAGCCATTCCGAGATATATTGCCATGCAACTTTCCACCGTTCCGTTTATTATGACACACTCCATCATTGTCATATTGTTTAGCATGATCATGTAGTCGACATCGTATTTGTGGCAAAGCCACCGTTCATAATTCTTTCATACATGTCACTCATGAGTCATTGCATATCCCGGTACACCACCGGAGGCATTCATATAGAGTCATACTTTGTTCTAAGTATCGAGTTGTAATTATTGAGTTGTAAGAAAAATAAAAGTGTGATGATCATCATTATTAGAGCATTGTCCCAGTGAGGAAAGGTTAATGGAGACTATGATTCCCCCACAAGTCGGGATGAGACTCCAGACGAAAAATAAAAAAAGAAGGAAAAGAGGCCATAAAAAATAGAAAAGGCCCCAAAAAATGAGAGAAAAAGAGAGAAGGGACAATGCTACTATCCTTTTACCACACTTGTGCTTCAAAGTAGCACCATGATCTTCATAGTAGGGAGTCTCTCATGTTATCACTTTCATATACTAGTGGGAATTTTTCATTATAGAACTTGGCTTGTATATTCCAATGATGGGCCTCCTCAAATTGCCCTAGGTATTCATGAGCAAGCAAGTTGGATGCACACCCACTTAGTTTCTTTTTGAGCTTTCATATACTTATAGCTCTAGTGCATCCGTTGCATGGCAATCCCTACTCACTCACATTGATATCTATTGATGGGCATCTCCATAGCCCGTTGATACGCCTAGTTGATGTGAGACTATCTTCTCCCTTTTTGTCTTCTCCACAACCACCATTCTATTCCACCTATAGTGCTATATCCATGGCTCACGCTCATGTATTGCGCGAAAATTGAAAAAGTTTTGAGAATGCCAATAGTATGAAACAATTGCTTGGCTTGTCATCGGGGTTGTGCATGATTTAAATTTTGTGTATGGTGAAGATAGAGCATAGCCAGACTATATGATTTTGTAGGGATAACTTTCTTTAGCCATGTTATTTTGAGAAGACATCATTGCTTTGTTAGTAAGCTTGAAGTATTATTATTTTTATGTCAATACGAACTTTTGTCTTGAATCTTTCGGATATGAATATTCATACCACAATTAAGAAGAATTACATTAAAATTATGCCAAGTAGCACTCCGCATCAAAACTTCTGTTTTTATCATTTACCTACTCGAGGACGAGCATGAATTAAGCTTGGGGATGCTTGATACGTCTCCAACGTATCTATAATTTTTGATTTCTCCATGCTATATTATCTACTGTTTTGGACATTATTGGGCTTTATTATCCACTTTTATATCAATTTTGGGACTAACCTATTAACCAGAGGCCCAACCCAGAATTGTTGTTTTTTGCTTGTTTTAGGGTTTCGAAGAAAAGGAATGTCAAACGGAGTCCGAACGGAATGAAACCTTCGGGAATGTGATTTTCTCAATGAATAAGACCCAGGAGACTTGGACCCTATGTCAAGGCACAAGATAGGAGGCCACGAGGTAGGGGGGCGCGCCTGCCTACCCTAGGCGCGCCCTCCACCCTCGTGGGCCCCCTGTAGCTCCACCGACGTACTCCTTCCTCCTATATATATCCACGTACCCCCAAACGATCAGATACGGAGCAAAAACCCTAATTCCACCGCCGTAACTTTCTGTATCCACGAGATCCCATGTCAGGGCCTGTTTCGGAGCTCCACACGAGGGGGCATCGATCACGGAGGCTTTCTACATCAACACCATAGCCCCTCCGATGAAGTGTGAGTAGTTTACCTCAGACCCACGGGTCCATTGTTATTAGCTAGATGGCTTCTTCTCTCTTTTTGGATCTCAATACAATGTTCTCCCCCTCTCTTGTGGAGATCTATTGGATGTAATCTTCTTTTTGCGGTGTGTTTGTTGAGACCGATGAATTGTGGGTTTATGATCAATCCATCTATGAATAATATTTGAATCTTCTCTGAATTCTTTTGAGTGGGCCTTAACCCACAAGTCTTTTCCCAGGATCTTACCAGGCTCTTGTAATTTTATCGGAGCTATTCTCAAATCTTTTAAAGTTGACGTATGAATTAATTATCATCAGTTAAATGCCTTTCTCCAAGATCAGTTAAATTCTTTTCATCGTTGGATCAACCTTTCTATTCTTCATTTCGGAGTGCCTCTACAATTTTTGTTTGTTTCTCGTCGTCATTCTCAGGTTTTGAAGACCGAAGAAGACTTTTCCTCCATATCTATTTGTTCTCTCAAAGATTCGTGATTCTAGTTCGAGCCTATCCTCTCAAAATTGTTTTCAATTGTGACAAATCTTTTCATCCTTCCGGAGCAATTCAAGAGTGTTCTCAGTTTGTTATCCGGAGTCAATTAGTTCATGTTTATTCATTCTCAGCTTTCAGTTATCATTCTACAATCTTACCGGTGCTTCGTTCAAGTGATCTCTAATCAGTACATGATTCCTTCGTTCTCATGTATCTAGATTGTCTCAAGTAACTTCGTTCATTTCACAATTCTTACCCAGGGATAAATTCCTTTACTTTGTGCATTTTAAATTCTACCGGTGGCTCTTCCAAGATTCTTCTTCCTTCGTTATAATCTCAATTGACTCTTTCTTTTCAATTCTACCGGTGGTTCGTTCAAGAGTTCCCCTTCCTTCGTTTATCATATCAATTCATTCGTTCTTTTCAATCCCGACCGGTGGATCATTCAAGACATTCTCAAGTTTATGTTATATCTCTCTTATCTTTTCTACGAGAATAAGTAATATACCAAATCCATTGATTGTCATCAATTTAAATTGGTGATGGATACGCACAATGTAATTCTTATTCTTGCTTCATCGAGTGATTAATTCCTTATTCCGGAGGCTCATCAAATTCCTGATTTCAATTGTTTCATCTCCTCTTTTCCCGGAGTTCCAACATTTTTCAATTATTTCACCACGGAGATTCATCTAAATCGGTACAAGGATTCAACTTGTGTTTTCAACTTCTCTTCCTTTCCGTTTGATCATTCTTTTGTTACCGGAGTTCTTCATGAAGGTTCTACATGATGTTGCATCAAGGATTTATTTCCTTCTCGAAGTTGTCATCGAGATTCTTTTCTAAGGAGCTCAAGTATTCTTCATCTTGCAATCCGGAGTGCAATTCTTCCTTCCGTATCAATAGAGGTGGTATTATATCATTCTTGATAATTTGAGTTCATGTTTCATGATTCACATGTTGTCAAGAATGAGGTATTTAAACCCATCACTTTCTTCATTGGAATCATCTTGGGTTATATTTCACCTAAAGTTTTCCTTTAAGGATTGTCGCTCTTATGGTGTTTATCAATGATCCAAGTTCTTCATTTATCCTCCCGGTGAGATAGCTTCTTGTCTCCTTGTTCTTATCAATCCAATTCTTTTTCCCGTGAGTGGCAGGTTGTTACCTCATAATTTGAGATGTATTCCATAAGACCATATAAATCTTATTCTTTTCGTTGTTGGTTTTCCAACAACTCTGTTCTAGCATTTGTGGTAAGCGTGCTCTCAGTTTTTCCCTTCATTCATTCCATTCTTACTTTTGTTCCGGAGGCATTGTGTAGCTGCTCCCTTCAAACCTTCTTCTTGTTCTTGTCAGGATCAAGTTCTTTTCTTGGTTTATCCAGTTAACAGGAGTGTTGCGCCCTTTTGCTCAAGTTATTTTCGCCTTATCAAGCCCTGCATCTCTTTCCAACCGGAGTGCTGCCTGAGACCTTTCTTACCCTTTGCTCCATTCATTCAATTGTTCCGGAGGCAGTGTGTTGTCATTCCATCAAGCATCTTATCACCTTACCAAGTTCTTATTCAATTCCTTTTCTTTTCAATCGGCGTGCGGCCCGAAGTTGTTCTCCCTTGTTCCTCTTTTCTAACGGAGTGTTTTCAGCTTCGTCATCTCTGTTGTATTCTTTTCTCGAAATGACTTAACCTTTTCAAGGTTCTTTGGTTTCACTCATTGGTCAAAGAAGCAACTTAGTTTTACCTTTTTTCTCTTCCTCTTTCGTTTTCCCTCCGGTGCCATTCTAGATCTCAGGACGAGATCCTCTCATAGTGGTGGAGTGTTGTAACACCCCAAGACCGATGTGCCAGGTGTCCTCCAGTTATTCATTGTTGTTGTCTTATCATTGCTTGTGTGTCATGCATTGCCTATCATGTCATCATGTGCTTTTCATTTGCATACTTGTTCGTCTCATGCATCCGAGCATTTACCCCATTGTCTGTTTTGCAATCCGGCGCTCCTATGTCATCCGGTGTCCCTTTCTACCTCTTTTCATGTGCGGGTGTTAAACATTTTCAGATTGGACCGAGACTTGTCATACGGCCTTGGTTCACTACCGGTAGACCGCCTGTCAAGTTTCGTGCCATTTGGACTTCGTTTGATACTCCCTTCCAATCTGAAAAGGCCTCGTGCGTGTTGATGCCCAACACCCTTCCAATTTGGCCCAAAACCCACCAAAACCCCCTCCATCATCTTGGTCATTCGATCACGATCGCGTGGCCGAAAACCGCTCCTCATTTGGACACTCCTAGCTCCCTCTACCTATAAATATGTGATCCCCTCCAATTTTTTTGCGCAGATCGAAACCCTAGCTCCGCTCCTCGCGCCGCCGGACAAATCTCCCCACCGCGCCGGACATGTCCGCCGCCACCGCCACCTCACTCCGGCCTATCAGAGGCTGCCACGTCAGCTCGGCTGCCCCTCTCCTCCACTCATGCGCTGCCACCTCACCCCACAAGCCTCTCTCTCTACCCGCGGCCCACCGAGCCCATCGCAGGCCCGCCCGGGCCCGGATCTGCGCCGTCACCGCCGCGGGT
Source organism: Triticum dicoccoides (assembly GCF_002162155.2). NCBI lineage: Eukaryota > Viridiplantae > Streptophyta > Magnoliopsida > Poales > Poaceae > Triticum > Triticum dicoccoides. The sequence continues at coordinate 332,350,290 of NC_041390.1, read as the reverse complement.
CTCCCGTGCCCTAGCTCCGCCGCCTCATGCGTGTCGCCGGCTAGCTCTGTCGTCGTCGTGCGTGCCACATCCCGCCGGCACCGCCGTTCGCCTCCGCGCGCCGCCCCGCCTTCCGCCGTCGCCGCCCGGCCGTTCGCCGCCTCGGGTCGCCGCGCCTCGCCGCACCTCGAGCCAGAGCCGGCCGCTCCTCCGTCACTCGCCGGGCTCGCCTCCTCCGTCGCGCCCTCCAGCGACCCCACGCCGTGCCCCGACGCCAGCATCCTGCCGACGTGCGCCGCCGCCCCTGTTCTCCCTCGATCCAGGCGGGATCGAGGAGGAGGGCCACCTCGTCGCCGGCCATGTGGGCCACGGCCCAGCCTCCCCGCGGTCCAGCTCCGTCCCCGCTGGCCCGCTTCCTCTGGCCCGTTGATTTTTTTCCGCGAGGTGAAAAACTGCTAAGTCCCTAAAAATCAGTTTCATGTGCTCATGTTCATCATGCCATAACTCATCACCCATAGCTCCGATTCGTGCGTGTAGCATATCGAAATGTTCGTCTCGACGAGTACATCATTTGATCTCATTGCATAACTTTCATTTGAGCTCATCTTGATGCCCGAAATGCTGTTGGAAGAGGGCTATGTGGTGAATTTGTCAGATCTATTTCAGCAAATAGCATTTTGTCATTTTTGCCATGATTAATGTGTGCATGCTATGACACTGAGCTCTACATGTGTTTTGTTATGTGCCATGCCATATTTATAGGGGTGTATGCCATGTATTTTTTTGATATTTGTGGTGACTACCAGAAGCATGCAAAGTAGCGTAATCGGTAATGCTGATTTCAGGGACTTAGAATTTCACTAAGTCCTTGTCCTGATTTTGTTGTTATGCCATATGTTCATGTTGTTTCCTAGTGATCCGTGCCTATTTTGAGGATGATCAGTAAGGATGTTTTGTTAATATTGTGGTGCTCTATCCATCCATGGCTTTGTGTGCATTTATGGAGCACCCTAGCTTGAGTCAATTGAGCTCTACTTTTGCTATAAAATGATCCTGGCAAATTGTTGACATGTTTAGCGATTTTGCCGAGGATGTTGCTATTGATCCGTGCATTCTATGTTGTTGTTCTTGTCATGTCTAGCCCCTATGCCATGTCTTCTTGATGAGTGTATGCTTAGTTTGTCATGCAATGCTCTGTAGTGAGTGCATCGAGCTCGTAAACATGCCTAATCGTTAACTGTTTTGCATTCTCCAGTTTTTCACTAAGTCTGAATCTGTTTATGCTTTTGCCATGTTCACATGTTTGTAATTGTATTTTATGATCCCTTTTGGCTCAAGGTCACTAAGGGACTTTTGTTAAGTGCTTGGAGTAGCTTCATGCCATTCTTTGTTTTTCCATGTTAATTATTATAGCATCTAGTTTTCATGCTCTAAAGTGTGCTTCCTGATGATAAATTCCAGACTTGTGTTAATTTCACAAAGTCTAAAACCTGTTATCATTTGCACTTTTACCATGCTTGTTTGAACCTGTTAATGGATGAATTAGCCGTAGCTCAGTGTTCATCTTTTGTCAAGCATCATGAGTGGATCCCTTTCATGTATTTTGTTGCCATGTTTGAGTGCTGTAGCGTATTTATCTTGATGCATGAAGATGCCTACTTGCTGATTATCGCAGACCGGTGCCATATTTGTTTTGCTTGCCGTTTCCAAACCGTGCATCCGTTTCCGGTGATCTTTATATCGATTTCAAACGAAATCACCTCACCTTTCTAGTGGCACTCTTGGATTTCCAAGTTGAGGCCAGGTTCAATCATTCCTTTGCACATCATGCATATGCATCACATACCGCATCCCGCATATCATACCATGATCATGTGTTGGTTGTTTACTATGTTGTGTGCTTCTTTCTGGTGTTGCTTCTTCGGGTTGGTTCCGGTAACATCGTGATTGTGAGGACCTGTTCGACTACATCCGTTTGTCTTCTTCATGGACTCGATCTTCTTCCTAGCGGGATTTCAAGCAAGATGATCATACCCTCGAAATCACTTCTATGTTTGCTTGCTAGATGCTCGCTCTTTTGCTATGCCTATGCTACGGTACCTACCACTTGCTTATCCTGCCTCCTATATTGTTGAGCCAAGCCTCTAACCCACCTTGTCCTAGCAAACCGTTGTTTGGCTATGTTACCGCTTTGCTCAGCCCCTCTTATAGCGTTGTTAGTTGCAGGTTAAGATTGGAGTTTGTTCCATGTTGGTACATGGATATTTGTTGGGATATCACAATATCTCTTATTTAATTAATGCATCTATATGCTTGGTAAAGGGTGGAAGGCTCGGCCTTATGCCTGGTGTTTTGTTCCACTCTTGCCGCCCTAGTTTCTGTCATATCGGTGTTATGTTCCCGGATTTTGCGTTCCTGACGCGGTTGGGTTATTATGGGAACCCCTTGACAGTTCGCCTTGAATAAAACTCCTCCAGCAAGGCCCAACATTGGTTTTACCATTTTCCACCTAGCCTTTTCTTTCCCTCGGGTAGGCCTGCCCAAGGGTCATCTTTATTTAACCCCCCCCCCCTGGGCCAGTGCTCCTCTGAGTGTTGGTCCGAACTGAGCTGCCTGCGGGGCCACCTCGGGGAAACTTGAGGGTTGGTTTTACTCGTAGCTAGTCTCATCTGAGTGTGCCCTGAGAACGAGATATGTTCAGCTCCTATCGGGATTTGTCGGCACATTCGGGCGGCTTTGCTGGACTTGTTTTACCATTGTCGAGGATGTCTTGTAACCGGGATTCCGAGCCTGGTCGGGTCTTCCCGCTAGAAGGAATATCCTTCATTGACCGTGAGAGCTTGTGATGGGCTAAGTTGGGACACCCCTGCAGGGATTTGAACTTTCGAAAGTCGTGCCCGCGGTTATGGGCATATGGGAATTTGTTAATGTCCGGTTGTAGAAAACCTGAAGTTGATCTTACTTAAAATACATCAACCGCGTGTGTAACCGTGATGGTCTGTTTCCGGCGGAGTCCGGGAAGTGAACACGGTGTTGGAGTTATGTTTGACGTAGGTTGTTCTAGGATCACTTCTTGATCATAGTTTCTCGACCGTGCTTTGCCTTCTCTTCTCGCTCTCTTTTGTGTATGTGAGCCACTATATATGCTAGTCGCTTGCTGCAGCTCCACCTCATACCTTTTACCTACCTATAAGCTTAAATAGACTTGATGGCGAGGGTGTGAGATTGCTGAGTCCCCGTGACTCACAGATACTTCCAAAACTAGTTTGCACGTGCCGATGTTACCGAGCAGGTGACGCAACCAAGCTCAGGAAGAGCTCGATGAAGATCTTTTCCTTTGTGTTGTTTCATTCTAGTTGATCAGTAGTGGAGCCCAGTTGGGGTCGATCGGGGATCTGTGTAGCATTTGGGGTAGTCTTCTTTTATTTTGGTTCCGTAGTCGGACCTTGATTGTATCTGGATGATGAAATGCTTTATTCATGTATTGTGTGAAGTGGCGAGTGTAAGCCAACTATGTATCTTTTCCCTTATGTATTACATGGGTTGTGTGAAGATTACCTCACTTGCGACATTGCTTTCAATGCAGTTATGCCTCTAAGTCGTGCTTCGACACGTGGGAGATATAGCTACATCGAGGGTGTTACATGGCACAACACTCCGGTTGAAAAAGCAAAGGAAAGAATATGGTCTTGACAATCCGACATGATGAGTGAAGAGAGCAACATTACTATGCCTCCGGAAGAAGTGAAAGAATGGAATGGAATGAACGGAGGGAAACAAGATCTTGAGAGAGCACGCTTACAACAAATGCTAGAACAGAGTTGCTGGATTATCAACAACGAAAGGATAAGCTTGATGTGGGCTTATGGAAGAACATCTCAAGATTATGAGGTGACAACCTGCCACTAACGGGATCAAAGATTGGATTGATATCAACAAGGAGACGAGAAACTTATTTCACCGGGAGGATAAATGAAGAACTTGGGTCATTTATAAGTGCCATAAATAGCAACAATCCTTAGGGAAAGCTTTAGGTGAAATATAAGCCAAGATAACTCCACAGAAGAGATTGATGGGTTGCAAAGGATCTCATGAACGAATTGAAAATGATGGGTTTAAAATATGTCACTCTTGAAAACTTGTGAATCATGAAACACGAAGGGAAATTATCAACAATGACATAACACCACCTCAAAAGATGAGATATGAAAGAATTGCACTTCGGAATGCAATATGAAGAATGCTTGAACTCCTCAAAACAAGACATGTGTTGAGCACCATGTTTATTTGAGAGTATAGCTTGGCGGATCTTAGCTTCGATAGAAAACTTGAAGAACAATTTAAAAATGAAAAGAATCCTTGCAATGATTAGGTGAAACTTCATGATGAGGTAACCAAGGAAAACTTAGAACTCCGGAAAAGAAAAGATGAATCACTTAGAACCAAGAATTTATTCATCATGAACAAACTCCGAAGGAAGGAATTAATCACTTGCGTGAAAGACGAATAAGAATTACATTATGCTCATCCTTCACCAATATAAATTGATGACAAGCAACAGATTTGGCATACTACTTATTCTTGTAGAAAGGATTAGGAGAGATATAGCGCATACTTGAGAAAATACTTCAACGAACCACTGGTAGGGTTGAAGCAACGAATAAATTGATATGATAAATGAAGGAAGAAGAATCTTGGAAGAACCACCATAAGAATTGAAAATGAAAGTAGCAAAGGCACCATTCACTAGGACGAATTGGAAAATGAAAGAAGATACTTAAGGGGATTTAGATACATGAGAACGAAGAGATCATGAAATGATTAGAGGATATTTGAACGATGCACCGGTAAGATTTGGTGAACGGGAGCTGAAAGCTGAGAATGAATAAACCTAAAATGATGGCCTTTAAAGAATCAAACTAAAAGGACTCCTGAATTGCTCCGGATGGGTGAAAAGAATTCTCACAATCGAAAACAATTATGAGAGGATAGCATCAAGCTAGTACTTCGCATCTTTAAGTGAAACGGATACGATTTGGTGGAAAAACTCTTCTTCAGTCTTCAAATGTTGAGAATGACGATGAGAAACACCACCATGAATTGTTGAGATACTCCGGGATGTAAGTTTGAAAGGTTGAACCAACGATGAAAAGAATTTTAAAGATCTTGGTGAAAGACATTTGACTGATGATAACTCATTCTTACGTCAAACTTTGAAATGAATTTGAGAATAACTCCAGAAAAAGAAGAGTCAGGTAAGATCCTGGGAAAATACCTATGGGTTATGCACCCACTCAAGAAAAGCACCATTGAAATGATTGCTCAAAAGAGAGATTGCACCGGTTGAATTAAATGGCTTGAATGAGATAACTACCTCGAAATAGGTTGAACGGATCTTGAATGAAAATACGAGGTTTATGAGATATCTTCAACACTCCAGAACATTAAGAGGTGCACCGGCATGAGAAAACATTTGAAACGAGGAAAGGATATGATCTACAAAGCTTGACTTGAATCCACCGGAGAAGAAAGAGAACGGAGAATGATGAACTAGTAGAACATCTTCATGACAATCACCGGATAAGAACATTGATTAAAAAGAATGAAGATACTTCACATGAGTAAAATGGATACTTGGTTAAGAAATCTGAATCCTTGAAGAAAAAGGGTGGGAGGGCAGGAAAAACAAAGACAACTTGGGACGGATAAAACAAACATTGTTGGCAAAAAACGGAGGGATCTTGCGAATATTGAAATGATTGGATCCACTTGAAGAGAAAGACATCGGTTGAAAAGGATTGACATGACAATCTCAACAATCAAGAAGACTTAGTATCCACATAGAAATATGAGAACACCACTTAGGAAAGGTATGGAATCAACATTTAACTTCGAAGCAACTCGAATACCACAACACAAAACAAAACAAAAGGATTGGCTTGCAAAATAAGCCGGAAACAAACTTATGATAGACCCCATATCGTTTCATGTGTCTGTTGGAAAGATATCCTATGATATACTTGAATTCCCACTTATAATCTCCCGAAACATTGTGGTTATGCAATCAGGTGTTGGGGATACAGGGGAAGCATAATATCTCACCCAAAACTAAGAAATCCTACATCCAGCTGTAACCATCCTACAACACATAACCAAGAAACCTTCAGAAATCATTTACCTCAACCTTCGAAAAGCATCCGTTATACGAGTTATGGCAATACTACCGAACTCCCGCCCCAGTACTTGGTGGCGTCGAGGTTATCACACCAACAACTGTATAAAAGAGATTTTTTATGTCGGCGAAACTCAGGTATTCCATAACTGCAACAATAAAATTGTGACGACAACACCTCGGAGCTCAACAACCCGGGACACTGCCACAACCCCTAAATGTTAGGAGGCACCAAGAACATTGTTCTCGTCACAAGAATATTGGACCGATTCCAAGATACTCGCGTGATCCTAAAAAAATTCGTGAAATTTGAGAAGAGGAGAGTCAAAACTTCTACGTCGGGAGGCCTCACCAGAGCGACGAAGGGACTGAGGAGTAAAAAGAATCCTACTCTCTGATATATATATATAATCCTAAGACTCAAAACATTTTTTCTAGACTCAACAACGTCAATGATTCGATCAAGCAGGGGGCTCCTAAGTCGGGGATGACTCTGATTACCAACTTGTAACACCCACAATGCGGCTATATCTCCCACGTGTCGGGGCACGACTTAGAGGCATAGCCGCATGGTAGGTTTATCGCAAGAGGGGTAATCTTTACACAATCCCATGTACTGAATAAGAAAGGGATACAGAGTTGGCTTACAATCCCCACTTCACAAAAATACAAGTTAAACATACATCATCCAAAATACAATCAAGGTCCGACTACAGAACCAAAATAAAAGAAGACAACCCCGATTGCTAGATCCCCGATCGTCCCAATTGGGCACCACTACCGATCAACCGGAAAAGACACAAAACAACGATCAAGATCTTCATCGATCTCCCACTTGTGCTAGGTTGCGCCGCCGGCACTGGTATCATCGACACATGCAACTATTTGGAAGTATCTGTGAGTCACGAGGACTCAGCAATCTCACACCTGCGAGATCAAGACTATTTAAGCTTATGGGTAGGAAAAGGTAGTGAGGTGGAGCTGCAGCAAGCACTAGCATATATGGTGGCTAACATGTCGTAAACTAGAAGTGATCAAGAAGTGATCCTAAAACTACTTACGCACAACCATAACACAAGAACCGTGTTCACTTCCCGGACTCTGCCGGAAAGAGATCATCACGGCTACACAAGCGGTTGATGCATTTTAGTTAAGTCCAGTGTCAAGTTCTCTACAACCGGACATTAACAAATTCCCATCTGCCCATAACCGCGGGCATGGCTTTCGAAAGTTCAAAGCCCTGCAGGGGTGTCCCAACTTAGCCCATCACAAGCTCTCATGGCAACGAAGGATATTTCTTCTCCCAGGAAGACCCGATCAGACTCGGAATCCCGGTTACAAGACATTTCGACAATGGTAAAACAAGACCAGCAAGACCGCCCTATCCGCCGACATCCTGATAGGAGCTGCACATATCTCATTCTCAGGGCAACACCGGATGAGACATCCTACGAGTGAAACCAAACCTCAAGTTTCCCCGAGGTGGCCCCGTAGTCTACTCAGTTCGGACCAACACTTAGACAAGCACTGGCTCGAGGGGGTTAAAATAAAGATGACTCTGGGGAGCGCGACTCCCAAGGGAAAAGGTAGGTGGTGGTGAGGCAAAAGGTGAAACCAAGGTTGGGCCTTGCTGGAGGAGTTTTATTCAAAGCGAACTGTCAAGGGGTTCCCATAATACCCAACCGCGTAAGGGACACAAAATCAAGGAACATAACACCGGTATAATGGAAACTAGGGTTGCAAGAGTGGAACAAAACACCAGGCATAAGGCCGAGCCTTCCACCCTTTACCAAGTACATAGATGCATTAAAGTAAATAAGATATAATAATGATATCCCAACAATATCCATGTTCCAACATGGAACAAACTTCATCTTCACCTGCAACTAGCAACGCTATAAGAGGGGCTGAGCAAAGTGGTAACATAGCCAAACAACGGTTTGCTAGGAAGGTGGCTTAGAGGCTTGACATGGAAATATGGGAGGCATGATATAGCAAGTGGTAGGTAGCGCGACATAGCAATAGAGCGAGCAACTAGCAAGCAAAGATAGAAGTGATTTCGAGGGTATGGTCATCTTGCCTAAGATCCCGCAAGGAAGAAGAACGAGTCCATGAAGAAGACAAACAGACGTACTCGAACGGATCCTCACAACTCCGGAACGAAGATGAAGCTTTGAAGCGTGCGTTTTCGAGGCGGTTCAAGTTCATAGTGGAAGTAGACGTTCTCGCGATGTAGTGGAAGTAGTTGTTCACGGTAGTAGAAGTAGTGGTTCCAAAACGGTAGTTGAACTTTACGCTTGCATTACACGGGTCTTCGGCGATGGTGCCGTACATGGCTCGGAGTGGTACTTGCTTCTTAGTACTTATCGGTCCGGTCTAGCGTAGATGTACATGGCAAACGTAATGGTACTATGCGTCGGTCGTCGAGGGTCTTGCCGAAATCCACAGAGCCGGTGTGATTGTTCGGGCGTCGGTCTTGCCGATGGGGTACTTGGTGACATCCACGGGATCAGTAGTTGTACATGGTCTTCGCGTTGTAGTTTGACTTGGTGATTCCAAAACATTCATCGGTAGTGGAACTTGGCGGTCTCGACGGTCGTCGTGGTACTTGACGTAATCCGTGCAAATGGTGCTTGGCCAACCATCGGTCTTGCCGAAGGTGTACTTGACAAGTTACCCGAACGCGTTAGTCCTTGGACTTGGGCTCCGGAGATGGTGTCATGGTAGTCTTGCACCAACAGCCTCCGTAAGGGCGTTGGGGGAGGAGATGGTCGCGATAGAGGACGAAGCCAAGGAGCAGCAGCGCGAGGAGGGCCATGGCGGGCGTCGGGGTTGAACTGTGGCTGCTCGCGTACTCCAGCGCGGGTGGAACCAGCAGCGAGGAGGAGAAGGGAGCAGGGGTGCGCGACTGGAGGAGGTCGCTGAGGCAAGGCAGCATCTTCAGCGGGTCCGGTGGCACGGTCATCGGTGGCGACAGCGGAGGCGCTGGCCTGCTTCAGCGGAGCGAGAACGACGGGCATCGGGCGACCGCCCTGGCGTCTTAGAGCAGGGGGAAGGCAGAGGAGGCGCTACGGCCATGGCGGAAAGGTGAGGGCGACGAGATCCTGGTGGAGCTCGGCAGCGGCGTTGCTGTGTGGGAACGAGGGAGCTGAGCTCTAGGGATGGAGATAGGCATGGAGATCAAGAAGAGTGGCGACGCGAGGGAAGCACTACTAGGGAAAACCTTATACACAGAAGTTTATCAGTAGCGCGGTTTAAAAATGGGCGCTACTGCTAATTAGTAGTAGCGAGGGGTATAAAAACCGCGCTACTACTAAGTTGATAGTAGTAGCGAGTGGTATAAACCCGCGCTGCTACTAAATGGTCTCCAACAATGTCTCCGGATAGGCCATAGTAGTAGCGAGGGGTATAAAACCGGCGCTACTACTAAGTTAGTAGTAGTAGCGCACGTAAGACCCCACGCTACTACTAAGCATGTCCACCCCACCACCACCTCCCACCCCACCAACCGTCCCACACCACCCACCCTAAGTCTGTCTCAAAAAAAACCACGCAGCCCGATCCAGATCCCCAACCTCCTCTCCTCTGCCAACCCACTCACCGCCGGCCTCCCTTCCACCTCCTCTCCTCCGTCCGTCCGCCCCCATGCCCCCTGCCGCGCGCGCCACGCTGGCGGCCGCGTGCCCGCCGCTCCCCATCTCGCGCCGCTGGTGGCGCCGGCGGCGGGGCGGCTGAAGGGATGCCCGGAGTTGACGGTGCAGGGCGACATGCGGGAGACGGCCAAGACGGCGGCCTGGAGCGTCAGCTCCTGCAAGCCCGGCAACGGCGTCGCCTCCATCCGCGACGACAGCCTCGACACCTACTGGCAGTCAGCGCCCCGCACCCATCCTCCCCGTCGAAATCTCTCCTCGTTCTGTCTCGCGGAATCACAGGCTGAGCCGAGCCGCCGTCGGTGGTGGATTTTATTTTTGTTAGGTCGGACGGCATGCAACCGCACCTGGTCAACATCTAGTTCCAGAAGAAGGTGCAGCTGCAGGTGAGCGCTACAAGTCGCCAAGCTGCTCCCGCTCGATTTGGTTTGGATGGCGCGTGATCCTTTTTCTTTTTCCAAATTTGTTTGTTGCTGGGGGGTTTCAGTTTGTTGTGCTCTACGTGGATTTTAAGCTGGACGAGAGCTACACGCCCAGCAAGATCTCCATCCGGGCTGGCGACGGCTTCCACAATCTCAAGGTAACACCTCGTTTCTGAACATAGCAGTGAGGTGCCCAGTGAGAGCACGCACGCACGCATCTCTGAATTATAACTTATGATGATCTGTGCTTGATGGTGAGAGCACTGTCCAAAATGTTGTTGGCATTTGATGCCTGCCCCTTTCAGTTCAATTTCTCATCCTGGTCCTGATCTTGTACCAAACTAAGAAATAGTCTGGTCTGTGCATTCGGGTTTCCGGAGCTGGGGGCTACTGCATGTTCTGATGTGATGTGTTGCAGTCATGGATTTCACTACCTTATTGTCGCATCATATTGTGACATATCATAGGATTCCGGCAAAAAAGAAGAAGAAGAAGACTATCATAGGATTACCTTATTGAAATATTGATTGGGAAACTTGATCTCTTTTTGCAATTCCTCTGCATTGCGCATACTTGTCCAGTGAATACTGAACTGATCCTTGAAAATTCAAATTTACAGTGATAATATTGTCTTTGATCTGAAATAATGAGCCACTATATTTACCATGCTTCTAGGAAATTAAATGGTGGACCTTTTGAAGCCAGTAGGATGGGTTCATATATCATTATCTGGCACTGATCCCCGGTATGGATTTTTGTAACTTAATCATGTCAGGCCTATGATGCCTTTATTTTCCTTCCTCTAGGCATTGAAATTTCAGGACATCTGATGACATTACTATATATGGATTTATGTTCATAGTTCCTGTGATAATTAAACTCCATGTCAACATGTTAGATGATTCATATTTTTAGCACACTAGCTGTGCAGGCCACTGCTTGTATAAATTTCATGGTTTACTATGTTATTAATGTTGTCTTGCTAGCAGCTGAATTTTCGTTAGGCCCTGTGTACATTTTTCTGCCCGATTTAAAATGGTGCTCTGTGGAGAGTCAACGTTGACCCCGGCGCTGTTTTGAAGAGCAGTGGGAATCAATTTTCTGATGTCCTTTGTTGGCGATTTCCCTATCCATGAAATGATAAATTTTGAACAGATGTTAACTGTCAAATATTTCAAGCATATATAGCTCAAATACACTAGTATTTCTTGCATGCACCAATACAAGAAGATAGCATGAACACGTACAGCTAGGGTATGCATTTAGTAGGTGTTTTTTCGTTTTGAAGATTCATAATAGACTAAAAGAGACAAATAATTGAAGAAAATACCCTACTAGATCTACACGAGGGCGCGAACTAACAAGTTTTCACTTTCTCGACTGGGTGCAGGCTGATCGACGAGGACTACTATGGCCAGGTGGGAGTCGTGCTCTTCAACTACTCGGAGGCAGACTTCACCGTGAAGCCCCGCGACCGTGTCATAGAGATTATCGTCCAGGTGATTGCGACGCAGGAGGTCCCCGGGGTGGAGGACCTCGATGCCACCGTCCGGAGGTCACCGAGGTGGAGGACGACGCCACCGTCCGGAGTTCCTCAAGGTGGAGGACCTCGACGCTTTGTACATACATCTCGAGAAGTGGTCTGGTTAGGTTGGTGGTGAAATGCTAGGGAAGGTACCAACCTTTTGATGATGGTTGTGTGTGTCCTCGTGATCTCTTCGAATTGAGATGTTGAATGTTGCATCCATGAACACTGCAAGTGCTAAGATGGTTCTGTGAAATTTATTTTGCACTGGACATGTCTCTGATCTCCATTCATGAATACTGCATCTATTTTTATTTTTTTAATTCCTAATTTGCTACTAGTAGCGTTGGGAAAAAAGTGCCCTACTAGTATTTAGGATACTAGTAGCGCTGGTATTGTAGGCACGCTACTACTACTTCATTAGTAGTAGCGCGAGTCTGTAATAGCAGTAGCGTGGGTGGCACACGCTACTACTAACAAAGTTAGTAGTAGCGCGGGTTTCTCCCACGCTACTACTAACTATTAGCTGTAGCGCCTTATTAGTAGCGCCGGTCCCCACGCTGCTGATACACCTAAAACCCGCGCTGCTGCTAGCCTTTTCCCTAGTAGTGAAGCAGGAGGAGATCGAGGGATATGAGGCGATAGAATCGGGAGAGCGAGGCTGCGAGGGATATGGGGATCGAGCAGGGGGTTCCGGGAGAGGGCCGCGCCTACGTGCGCGTCACTCTGGCAGCGCGGGAGGAGAACGAAGGGAGAGGGAGATGGGATCGAGGGAACAGGCTCCCTAGCGGCTAGGGTTAGGAGGGCACAGGTTGGGCCTTGTCCTTGGGCCGGCGTGTGAGGGAGGGAGGCCCAGCTAGGCTGGAATGGCTACTGGGCCTCTTCTCTCTCTCTCTCTCTCTCTCTCTCTCTCTCTCTCTCTCTCTCTCTTTAAAAACTTATTTCTTTAACAGAAAAGAAATTAGAGAGAGGAAAAGAAATAGAGGGTTAGGGTAGGATTTTGGGCATGGGATTATTTTTCTGGACTCACAAAAATGTGAGGAATTTAAATAAAATGGCAAGAGGACTTTTGGAGAAAATAGATTCGCACATGTTGAATGTAATTCAACATGTTTGAATTTTGAAACCCATTCGAAAGGACTCTAAATGGGCTGAGATCTTAGAGGAGCCTCGACAAGAAGTGACAAGAATTGTTGCGAAAGTTTGAGGAAGAACTTGAGATAGAATGGGCATGGGAATTAAATTGCAGGTATGTTTTGGTGATTCCAAATTAATGGAATATTTATAATATAGCTCCCTAATAATAGTAGGAGACTTTTATATGTTATAAAGAGAATTTCACCATGTGAACTCCCTCAATTTAAATGGACCAAAGATCCATGCAATTTATTTAGTTGAGTTTTTAAAACGGGTTGCATGATGACATGATGCAATGCACATGATGCAATGATGAATGCAACGAACCAAACAAATCACTCGACGAAACCCGGAAATCATGGAAGGCACCTGAAGCTCCGGTCTTGGGGCGTCACAATAAGATTGATGATTTGTCTAGAAGTGTTGATAGAATTTCTCATGATGTGGAAAGTCTTAAGATGAAATTTTTTGTGCCTAAGGTACAAGAATCAATTAAAGCTCCTTATGTTTCTATGGATGAAAGTAAGAAAAGAACCGCTATGCTTAGAGCTAAAAGAATATATTTTTAGAAAAAGCGTTTTCTAGTGATTACTTTCACAAAAGTAATGAAGATCTTAAAATTATTGGTGTTTCTTCTATTGATTCCTTGTTTAGTAAAGTTAAGATTTATGAAAAAGGGACTAGAGAAGAGTCAAGTTTAGTTAGAAGGCGTCCCGATGATTCAGAGGGTGAAAATCTTGTTGAGAAAATTGATAAAAGTGTGTTTGAAGAGGTCAAAACTTTAGCTAGTGATGTGCCCACTCCTCTGGATTACAAATACTTTAATTATGATAGTTGCTCTTTGATTGATAGTATTTCTTTGTTGCAATCCATCATAAATTCACCCCATGCTTATGAACAAAATAAAGCTTTTACTAAACATATTGTTGATGTTATGATGAAAGTTTTAGAAGAAAAGTTGGAATTAGAAGTTTCTACTCCTAGAAAATTGCATGATGAGTGGGAACCTACTATCAAAGTCAAGGTTAAAAATTACGAGTTCATTGCTTTATGTGGCTTGGGTGCTAGTGTTTCTACAATTCTGAAATCTTTATGTGATGTGCTTGGTCTTACCGATATTGATTCATGTTCTTCGAATTTGCACTTGGTGGATTCTACTATTAAAAAACCTATGGGACGAATTAATGATGTTCTTATTCTTTCAAATAGTAATTATGTGCCCATAGATTTTATTGTTCTTGATATTGATTGCAATCTGTCTTGTCCAATTATTCTTGGTAGACCGTTTTTACGCACTATCAATGTCGTGATTGATATGCAAGAAGGCAATATTAAGTTCCAATTTCCTTTGAGGAAGGATATGGAACACTTCCCTAGAAAAAGAATTAGGCCACCATATGAATAAATCATGAGGGCATCCTATGGATTGCGAAGCAAAGATGACAAAACTTAGATCCTTGCTTTATGCCAAGATAAGGGCGTAACATGATAGTGCTTGTTGGGAGGCAACCCAATGAATAAAAATTATTTTCTACTTTTTGCTTCATGTTTTTGAGTGTTTTCACAATTATGCTACTGTTATGATTGTGTTTTTATGTTTTAATTAGTGTTTGTGCCAACTAAAGCCTTTAGGATCTTCTTGGGTGATAGTTGTTTGATCTTGCTGAAAAAACAGAAACTTTTGCGCTCACAAAAATAATTCTCATTTTTAACCAGTGAGCGATAAAATACCATTCCTATTGCAGTAGATCAGTATAATTTCTCAGACCGTCCTAATTTTTCAGAGTTTTTGGACTTACAGAAGTATTCGAAACACCCAGATTGCTACAAATTGTTCTGTTTTTGACAGATTCTGTTTTCTTTGCGTTGTGTGCTTGTTTGGCTCTATGGTTTTCTTTGATAAGTTTTTTCCATAGAAAAGTTGGAATACAGTATATATAATGCAAGAAACAAAATATGAATTGGTTTACTACATCAGTTATAGTAGTGATTTGTTTTCTTATACTAAAAGATCTATCAAAAGCTTTTGTTGAGTTTTGTGTGATTGAAGTTTTCAAGTTTTGGGTTCTCTTACGATGGATGAAGGAATAAGGAGTAAGAAGAGCCTAAGATTGGGGATGCCTCTGCATCCCAAGCTAATATCCAAAAGAGAGCAAGCAACTAAGCTTGGGGATGCCCCCGAGTGGCATCCACTCTTTCTTCTAATTACCATCGGCATTTTACTCGAAGCTATATTTTTATTCGTCACATACTATGTGTTTTTCTTGTAGCGTATTGTATGATATTTGTCTTTGCTTGATTTATTTTGTGTTTCAAGTCTTTATTTCTTTCTGGACACACCTATCCGAGAGAGCAAAAATTATGTCATGACTTGTTAGAATTGCTCTCTATGCTTCACTTAAATTTTTATGAGCTATGGACTTGCTCTAGTTCTTCACTTATATCTTTTTGAGCACGGAGTGCTTTAGTATTTCTGAAGAAGTGCTCCCTTGCTTCACTTAGATTTATTTGAGAGTTACTAAAAAATTAAAGAAATTCTCTCTTTCTTCACTTAACTTAATTTGAGAGAAAGAAATTTTATGCTCATGATCTTCACTTATATTTGTTTGAGCTTAACAAAAGCAACATATGAAAATTAGTCCCAAAGTGATAGATATCCAAGAAGGATATAATAAAAAACTACCATCAAGATCATTGGACAAAATAAACTTGATTCCTAATAATAGTTTTGAGATATGATGATGTGATATGTGAGTTATGTTGATGAGTAATAATGCTTTTAGTAAGAATATTGGTGTTAAGGTTTGTGATTCCCTATGCAAGCACAAAAGTCAATAATTGTGCAATGAAATTATATCCTACTTTTGGTGCATTATTCGGTGTTAATTATGCTTAATGCTCGCTTATGAGATTATTCATTTCATGGTTGATCGCTTCTCCATCTTTTGCTCGCCTTCATTTTGCACTAAGTATGATCACTAATTGTGCATCCAAAACCTTTAAACCCATTTTGCCACATGAGTCCAGTATATCTACCTATATGCGGTATTCTTTTGTCGTTCTAAGCAAATTTGTATGTGCCATCTCTAATTTTTAAAATAAACTTCTCTTTTGTGTCTTTGTTTCGCTCGCGGAGCGGTGAGGGGTGGCTCATATTTTCCATGCTAGATGTGTTATTCTCAGGATGAGTGTTCATTCACTTGTCATTGCGTGAGAGTAAGGCAAAGGTATTAGGGATGCCCAGTCCCGAAATGAAAAATGAATTTACATTATGTTGTCAAATAATAAATCCCTTGGAAAGTGTTGGTATGGAAGGCAACTGTGGATACGGTTAGCCATGGAAAGTGAAAGTATGGTGGAAAAAGGAAAAAAAACTTTATTTTCTGTTTGGGAACCGCCTATGATATATCTAGCATGGAAATTATTGGGAACTTTAAGCTGTTTTCGTTGATGGGGAGGACACACCTCCCAAAATGTTTTTATCTCCAAGTTTTTCGCTTTAGGCTCTGGCACCTCTACAAATCCCTACTTCCCTCTGCGAAGGGCCTTTCTTTTACTTTATGCAAATTTTTATTTTGAATTTGAGTCTCCATCTTCTCTTACAAAAGCACCAACTAGGAGGCACTATGATCGTACTTGAGAATTGGGTGTACCTAATATGCGAGTGTGTTTCATGAATGGATCAATGACTGAGCATGATGGGCTAGGAATAGCTTATTTTAGCATTGATATTTTGAAAGACATGGTTGCTTGTTGATATGCTTGAGTATTTAAATTATCATGTCAAAACTATAGTATTGCTTCAAACAATATAAAAGTCCAAATGTCCATGCTATAAAGAAAATAAATATGATATGACATGATAGGAAGCATTCCACATAAAAAATTCTGTTTTTATCACTTACCTACTTGAGGATGATGCTGATACGTCTCCAACGTATCTATAATTTTTGATTGTTCCATGCTGTTATATTATCAATCTTGGATGTTTTATAATCATTTTATAATCATTTTATATAATTTTTTTGGTACTAACCTATTGACATAGTGCCATGTGCTAGTTGTTGTTTTTTGCATGTTTTTTACATCATAGAAAATCCATACCAAATGTAGTCCAAATGCAACAGAACTTTACAGAGATTTTTTATGGACCAGAAGACACCTAATGGGCCAAGGCTGCGCCTGGGGGTGCTCCAAGGAGAGCACAACCCACCAGGGCGCGCTAGGAGGCCCAGGAGCGTCCTGGTGGGTTTTGCCCACCTCGGGTGCCCCCAGACCGCCAGTTTGCTCTATAAATACCCAAATATTCCAGAAACCCTAGGGGAGTTGAGGAAAATCTATTCCAGCCACCGCATAGTCCAGTACCACCAGATCCAATCTGGAAACCATCACGGAGGGGTTCACCACTTCCATTGGCGCCTCTCCGATGATGCGTGAGTAGTTCTTTGTAGACCTTCAGGTTCGTAGTTAGTAGCTAGATGGATTCCTCGCTCTCATTTGATTCTCAATACAATTGTCTCTTGGAGATCCATATGATGTATCTCTTTTTGTGGTGTGTTTGTTGGGATCAGATGAACTTTGAGTTTATGATCAAATCTATCTTTTTATATCCATGAAAGTTATTTTAGTTTCTTTGATCTCTTATATGCATTGTTGCTTATAGCCTCGTATTTATTCTCCAATATTTGGGTTTTGTTTCGCCAACATGATCTATTTATCTTGCAATGGGAAGAGGTGCTTTGTAGTGGGTTCGATCTTACCCTGCTTGATCCCAGTGACAGAAGGGGAACCGACACGTATGTATCGTTGCTTCTAAGGATAAAACTATGGGGTCTATCTCTACATAGATAAATCTTGTCTACATCATGTCATCGTTCTTACTGCATTACTCCATTTCTCCATGAACTTAATACACTAGATGAATCATGGACAACGGTCTATGTGTGGAGTAATAGTAGTAGATGCAGGCAGGAGTCGGTCTACTAATCTTGTACATGATGCATCTATAATGATAATTGCCTGGATATCGTCATGAGTATTTGAAGTTCTATCAATTTCACAACAGTAATTTGTTTACCCACCATTTCCTATTTTTCTCGAGAGAAGCCACTAGTGAAACCTACGCCCCGGGGTCTCTTTCTCATATTATTTGCCTTCGCGGTCTATTTTATTTATTTTCAGATTTACTAAACCAAAAATACAAAAATACCTTGCTGAAATTTATTTTATTTGGCATTCGATCTATCAATATTTACACCTCTCTCACGTCCGTTTGCCAATTTCTGGCGTCGCTACCCAAAAGGGGTTGACAACCCCTTTTACATGTCGGGTTGCGAGTACTTGTTATTTGCGTGCAGGTGTTGTTTACCTTGTGTTGCTTGGTTCTCCTACTGGTTCAATAACCTTGGTTTCATATCTGAGGGAGATACCTACCGCCGCTGTGCTGCATCATCCCTTCCTCTTTGGGGAAATACCGATGTAGCTTCAAGCGAAATCAACGGGCATTGTGGCCGTGTTTGTGCACATGTGTGATGAGTTTGTATTCACCACAGTGGCTCGTGCGTGCCTGCAATTAAAATGACTGGCTCAGCATATTATCACAAGGCGATCCTTGTCCCCATAAGTCTCACGACTTCAAATCCCCACCGACCACTAATTTATTACCATTTC
This sequence comes from Triticum dicoccoides, assembly GCF_002162155.2. Taxonomy (NCBI): domain Eukaryota; kingdom Viridiplantae; phylum Streptophyta; class Magnoliopsida; order Poales; family Poaceae; genus Triticum; species Triticum dicoccoides. The sequence goes on along the minus strand of NC_041390.1, from coordinate 332,331,735 downwards.
TGTCTATCATATACGTGCTGACGGGTGGGCCCTATGGTAATGTGCGCTGCTGAATGTGGACCATTTGACTGGTCAATTAATCGTGTCGTCAATAAGTTACGGAGTTGTATGGTGAGCCAGTGACCATATGATCACCATAAAATGTATTTTATTAACACAGTACAGACTCGAACTACCATTTCTTTCTTTCATATACGTGTCGCGCTAATGGTGCAACACTAGTTGCGCCACGTGGAATATTTGACTGGTCTATTGATCGTGTCATTAATAAAAACGAAGTTGTACGGGTGAGCCAGCGACCATATAATCATGACATGTATTTTTTCACACAGTACAGACGCAAGAACTCATATATATGTGCAAACACTCACCATCATAAGCGCACACACGCAAACCCTACCCCTTTGAGCACCTTCGAGAGAGAGAGCCAACATATGATCTTGAGATTCTACGAAGTCACCATAGGTGCCTCGTAGTCGAGGGGAACGACTCCTCCCATTGAACGCACATCACTGGAAAATACTAAAATTAATCCAGGATAAATGCGAGCACTAGGACTTTAACCCTGGTGGGTTGGGGAAACCACTGTCCTCCTAACCATCCAACCACAGGTTGGTTAGCACCACAAAATGTATATGGTGACCATGATGAGCTTATTTTGAAGTCCAGTGACCATATCGTGCTTTCGCTTCAAATACAATGACCGTAAGTGTCGTCAACAAAATACGGAGAACACATCAAATACAATGTCCGTTAGTGCCATCAACAAAATACAACGATGTATCGTGAGCTAGATATCGTATGATCATCACGAGAATGTATACGGTGACCGTAATGAGCATATTCTGAAGTCCACTGACCATATAGTGCTTTTGCTTGAAATACAATGACCATCATGCATGAATGTGTCAGGGGCATGCATACTTTTAGAGGGCCAAGAGACAGTTTGTGTGTGTACGTGAAAGTGGTGTACAAAGAGGGGGTGTCCGGTGGAGGCAAGGAGTGATATGCCCTTTGTTACTCTTTCCTGTGGCTAATATTTTAGGAGAAAATATAAACATTCACAATGCAGAACAAATATTATCGGATGCATCATGCAATTAACTTTCATGTATAACATTGTACTATTGTATATGCTTATTTTCTTAGTGGTCGATTGCGTGTGGTGGGCACATCATTTCTAGTTGTGGTGGGCACATCATTTCTAGTTGTGGTGGGTCAACATGAGGACTCATGGGTCGGTTCCATCCTGCGCCACATAGATTGGACCGAGATGCATTATACGAAGACCCATGTGGAGGACTTGGCGTACAAGACGAAGCTACCAGAGTGGTGGAGGACTCTATCCCCACTGATGATAAACCGACTATATATGATTTGTAACCCTAGGCCCTGAGTATGTTATAGAATCCCGTGGGCTAGTTCATTGATAGTATACACACATGCACAATGCTTGGTATTCACGTGTACTTTGTACACACCACTATCACAAATATATAGAACCAACAGTATGATTTTTCCTCAACTGCAAGGGCCCAGACTTGGGTAAAACTTTGCCTTGTATTACCATCCAGCCTAACGGTCTGGGATATCCTACTGAATGATCTAATGGAATCATATCTTCCAACTACTAAGAGAAAGGTGTGTGTGGGGAGGGCAATGTGTGTGAGAGAGGCCTAAAGATAATGTGCGTGCAAGAGACACGTAGGCACATATATGTGCCTATAGAGGGCTAGTACAGACCGTGCTTGTGTATATATGCATGTGAGAGAGATAGTGTTTTGCAACTGAGATTAGTGAAAAGAGTGGTACATGGTAGTAAGAAAGAGAGAGGGAGATATATAAAGAGCGTGTGCGTGAGACACCCCGACACCCCGAGAGAGATTGTGAGCATGTGTGAGAGAGAAATGCAGATGTATATAAAGTGTGTGCACTTATGCGTTAGATAGAGAGATATATAGCGCGTCTGCGAGAACGGGACGACGATAGTGCATGTACGTGTAAAAGGCGGTTGTGTGCATTAAATTAAAGTAAATGGAATTATTATTTTTGGATGAGATCATGAATTTTGCAATTTTCCTATGAATAAACATCAGTCTATCAGACACCCATACTCTATTGAATTCTAGCATCTACATGTGTTTATTTCATATTATCAATCCATAGAGTGAGAGTGGTTTGAAATCCAGACAACACACTGCTTTTGCAATTCATATATAAACATTAATTAGTGCACTCCATGTTGTTAGTGTGAAGCACTTTATACATTTCTCACTTACATTGATACATTCCAAATTGCTAGCTATGAAATAGAATACATGGTGAATTCATAATAAAGTGGGTTTCGAAGATTCGAATTCATAGGAAGTGAATTCATCTATTTGAATCCGAGATAATGGCATTTGTAAATCAGATCTAAATGGGGCATCAATCTTTGTTGTGAGTTTGAACATGCTATATATTCATATGCATGTCTAACTATTTTTTTTCTGACCAAGATTATATCTGGAACCATGCATGAACTGAGGTAAGTTGCATTTTTTTTAATATATACTGAGGTAAGTTGCATGAACTGAGGTAAAGCCACATAGATATAAAGGAAATCACTAGGGGGCTTGGTCGTATTCGAACCATAGCTACACCTTTTGATAGGCTTAAAGTCAGAAGGAAATTATGTGGAACCAAAGAGAGTCTGTTGCATAGAGCACAACTCAAACATAGGTAACCATTGAGCATAACTAAAATATTACTTGGGGGCTCCTTGCTTCTCAAAGAACAACGAGCTTGCACGCTTGTAATAGGCTATCAAGCCAGGCTTGGTAGCCAGGTGTATTCACCTAAAACCCCGGGTTATCTGTCCTTTTTTAAGTAAGCTGCTCCATCCAGGTAAACCTGGTATGACCCATCGAATGTTTGACAAGTTAATCTCATAGACCCTGAACTTGTCAAAGTTAAAACGGTGATTGGTTAAAGATTGAGGTCCATCTTAAAAGTCATTGAAAAATGGTTTAACTCAGCGGCCTGGCAGCCCATGAAAAGCCTCGATTTAGGGCCTGGCAGCCCATGAAAAGCCTTGCATATTTCTTTTGGATTTGCTGTTTTTAAACATCTTTTGATAAGGGATTTATAAATATTTTCTGATAAACCGGTGTTTATTACAACCCGACATGGCTTTCAACGCTCAGTTATCAGTACATGATCAGTTCTAAATCGGCAGTAAGTTGCTCCGGTCTGGTTTTGACTAGAGGTCACCAGCATTATACGACCAAACCAGTGGTTATCACAACCCGGTATGGTTTTTGTACGAACCGACAAGAGGGAAAGGAGTCATCAATACTCCAGATTGGTGTTTTCACCCTTACTATACCAACAGTTGGTCAGCCAACAAGATATATCACAGGTATCATCTATTTTATATCTGGTTATTACAATCTTGGTTATCCATCCAAGTTATGTATATATTATTTGGGCATCATGACCCGTCCAGTGGTAAATCACTAGGACACTTTCAAGTTCTTATATGCAGGAACAAGTTAAATAAAAGCCATAATGGACTATGCATATAATAGATACCACAGGCATGGCAAGTTCTCAGTATCAAGCGAAACAAACATGCTCGATGGCATGGCAGATAAAGTGTTCATGCTATCCTATAACAAGGTGCTTTAAACAGCCCAAATTGAATAATTGTTTTAATAGGAGTTGCAGACTGCAACTGATAAACCGTCCTCCGGTTATTGATTCCTCATCTGGACGACTTGACGATTGAGGGTCATCTTGAGCAGTCGCATTCTCCTCATCCCTACCCAGTCGCTGGAAATCAATCATTGACCAATCGATTCCAGTTAAGGCTTGAAAAACGGCTTCTTCATGAATAAGGTTGGAAGGGTCAATGTCAGGGGCATAGGTATGCTTACGAATTGGCGGAACAAGATCTTCTATGTCATGAATCGGCGCGGGATGTCTTTTCCCCTCAACATCATAAACCGGTTGATAATGAGATAGATCTGTGTCATCTGCCAATTTGCTCGTTATAGGCCGCATTTCCTTTGTCAGCCTTCGGAGATCATCGTTGTTGAAATTTGTGCCATCTTCCTTCACGCTGGGGTAGCCTTGGCCGACATCTGCCGGTTCAAGATCTAGAATCCACGCCTTGGCCCGGATTAGCGCGGTCAGCGCACCTGACCTTGCGGCTGATCTCTTCAGTTCATCCAACCGGGCAGGTAGCATGGCCAGCTTTTCGATGGTTTCTTTCATCAGCATTGGAGGAGGATTGTTATAAGCTGCAGTGCAAATGGCTCGTAGGGATCCAAAATACAACTGTTCTATCAAAGTATAGGCCGCTTGAAGCTTCATCCGCATGTCGGAGCCCATATGAGTGCCGCGGGTCCCTATCATCATAAAGCATCAGTAAACAGGCCATTGATAAGACATTATGAATTGGAAAAATTTCATATGAGGATACTCACCAAATATAGTAGAGGTCATGGCATTAATCTTCCGTTTTAAACCGGTCAGTTCTTCAACCACCGACTTTAGGGCTGTTTCTGCGTCTTCGGCCTTCTTTGTTAAACCTGCCTTCTCTGTCTCCCAGTCTGCACACTCTTTATTTAAGGTTTCTTTCAGCTTCTCCATGGCTGCTAAGGCATTAGTTAACTCTTCCTTGGCCTTGGACGCCTCCGCTTGCTGAGATTTAATGTTCTCCTGAAGGTCAGCGGTTTGAGCATCCTTCTTACTCAGCTCGGCCTACAAAGGCAAGATATATCATCAATGGGCTATGTATATTTGAAGTACCAAGCGTATAACAAGTTATGCACTTTGTACTTGGGGGCTAATGCCCATTTGCTCTATCATCAATTTTTTTTGCAAGTCTCAAGTACAATGCAAGCATTATCTTTGACACTTGGGGGCTAATGTACATTTGTTCAAATCGGAGCATTGGTTAAAATCCCGGTTCACCTTGGAATGATAAACCGGCCCTTGAGGACTACACAGAGGAAAACTACAGGAATCCAACGATAAAGTACCAGTTTATTTCAAAGGATCACCTGACCTATGGAGGATAAGTATGCAAGGGTTGAGATATTACAAAGTCCCGATTTATGATTACCATCATAAACCGGCCCTTGAGGGCTACTTGAGTTGGTACTTACAAATTGGATTTACGAAAGGAAAAGTGATGAAAATACCTCATAGCGCTCCTTCATCAGATTCACCAAACCGGCTTCATAGTCACGGTTTGAGTGCAGACGGTTTAGAAAACCAGAGTGGAGTTCTTGAGCACTAAGATGGGCATAGCTGGATAAATCGGTGCTCCATTTTCCTTTCTCCATAGCAGCACGCTCTTCCTTGGCACTATGTTTCGCTAAAATAACAGGATGGCAAGGAGAGGTGTGACTAATACCAGTAATGATAACCTCGCCTTCTTTGTCTCCTGCAGCCTTTTTTGGAGTTGATGGAATGTCAGTAGTTCTCAGTGGACTAGAAGGTCTGTCATCAGTCCAGATTGGATTTGCCGGTTCATCATCTGGCACAGCAGTATCAACTTCTGCTTGTTCATCAGCATTATGATCTTGAGGGGGTGGTTCATCAAATGTGGCGTCAGTATTTGCACCCTCCGGTTCTTCAGTATGCTCCGGTTCAATAACCACATGGTCTTCGGGCGGATTATTCACCCGAGCCTTTTTACCGGGTCTAGCTTTGGCGCTAAAACAAAAGAAGATGCAAAGGTTAGCATAGCATATAAAGTGTGAAACATCGAAAGATTGGGTTGAAATAATTACCCAGCCACGGTTTTGAGAGGAGGGAGTTGGGTCGCTGTTGACTCGCAAGAGGATGAAGGAGGTGTCACCTGATAATTCGAATCGAACGGATTAAGAGGTTGTCGAAAATAGCCTACCTTGGGATAAGAAGTGTCAGAAGTGGGTGAGACCTCAAATCGGCGTTTTTGAACCGGGGTGTCCGATAAGCCGGTCGAAGTAACCTTTTGGCCGCTGTGCCGAGTTGTGCGGCGAGCCTCGTGCTGCTGCTTCTTCAAAATAAATGTTGGATCCAAGTGAGCAAGAGGGTGAGAAAAGCTTACTTTCCGGATTGCTTGACCGATTTTTTGTGTTGGCAGAGGATCTAAACCGGTGGAAAGGATAATTACCTCTGCATCATCATCTTCTCTTGCCTCAACGTCCTCCTGGTAAGTATCATTGTCAATGAGATGCATGAAAAGTGAACCAAGTGAATCAAGTTCTACCTCTGCTTCTGGTTCATCCGGGTCGTCATCAAGCTCGAAACCGATGGGTTCAGGTGCTTTTCTCTTTGTGGTTTTCTTGACGGCTTTCGTCTTAGGATGAGAAGGCTTCACTGCTTTCTCTTGAGGTTTCTTTTTCCAAAAAGGATCGTCACCCTGTTTAAACATGAGCAGAGGGTATTCAAAGATTGCAAAGTTCAAAAATATCAGGTGTAAAGCGGAAGCACAAACAATACTTACAGCGGGCGGTTTGTTTTGCGTATAAAAGGGGCTTAACCCGGTCTTGCTGCAGACAGCTTCCGATTCATTCAACATTTTCTTAACAGATTCAGTGACTTTTTCATCTGTTAGTAAATATTGATATGGCGTTGGGAGTCTTCTACGCACCAGTATACTCACACATCAAACCAGAGTAGCGACTTAATGGCAAAATGCTCCAGGATATCCAGCAACGGATGAAATCCACGCCTGTTAAACCGTTGCCCAAGAAGGCTCTCAGCTGGGCGAGTTGAGGTGCGTACCAGGCCCATTCCTGGGCACTTAGTCGTTAAGGAAGCGGATGAGCATTAGCAAGCCGGTGAGCGCGGTAACCCAGCAGAGGGTTTTCATCTTCCGGAGAGGTGTCTCTGCAGTAGAACCAAGTTTGATTCCACTCTTTGGGGTGACTGTGAAGTTTGGCATGAGGAAACTCAACCTCTTTCCTTTTTTGAATTGAGACGCCGCCAAGTTCCGTATTGGGTCCGTCTAATAATTTAGTGCGACGGTTTAAATGGAAGAAATCCCAGAATAGCTCAACAGTTGGTTATTCTTAAAGGTACGCTTCACAAAAGACTTGAAAGTTGCAAATATTGGATACCGAGTTGGGTCCAATATCTTGAGGATGGAGGTGAAAGCTAGCAAGTACATCTCGAAAAAACTTTGATCTGGGCGATTTAAAGCCACGACCTATGTGATCAACAAACACCACTACCTCACCCTGCTTAGGGGTGGGAGGATCTTCCGGTCTAGGAACTCGCCACTGGATCTCATTCTTCTTCGGTAAGGTGCCAATCTTGACCATTCCGTTGAGTTGCTCCTCAGTAACCCAGGAGGGGACCCAGTTGCAGGAATAAAACTGCTTGGCCATGGCAAGTGAAAGGCTGGGTAGAAAATAATGCCGGATTACGATTCATTAATGGTGATGCATAAAGTACAACAAGGAAAAGGAATCCAAGTATGTGCAAATTGGTAAATCGATGACAGGGTATTTATGAAGGATAAGGAATGAACAAAGGCAGAGGTATATGCATACTGTTAAGCCGGAGTATAAATAAATTGGCGGTTTAAAAGGGGACTAATGGTACCTGCCGGATTATCATACTTCAAAAAGATAAACCGCCTATATTGGTGTGGAGGGTATAGACCTGAAAAATACCTAAGTGCAGCAAACAGGTTTCACAGATTTATATGGTGATTTAAGATCTAAGGGGTGACATAAAATGAGAATATATTCAAGAACTAAGTTACAGATATCAGTTCATCAGGTTCAGATGAGTTTTCTTCTATATGAAGGGGATGATGAGGTTCAGTTAAGAACTAAGTCACACGAAGAGCTATGATACGTCTCCAATGTATCTATAATTTTTGATTGATCCATGCTATAATATCTACTGTTTTGGATGTTTATGGGCTTTATTATACACTTTTATATCATTTTTGGGACTAACCTATTAACCCAGAGCCCTGTGATAGTTTTTGTTTTTTTTCTTGTTTTAGAATATCGCGGAAAAGGAAAATCAAACGGAGTCCAATTGACCTGAAACTTCATGGAACTTATTTTTGGAAGGAAAGCAACCCGGGAGACTTGGAGTCCACGTAAGGGAAGCTTCGAGGAGGCCACGAAGTAGGGGGCGCGCCCACCCCCCTGGGCGTGCCCTCCACCCTCGTGGGCCCCTCTTGGCCCCCCTAACATACTTCTTCCGCCTATATATCTCCATATACCCTAAAAACATCAGGGTGGACAATAGATCAGGAGTTCCGCCGCTAGAAGCCTCCGTAGCCACCGAAAACCAATCTAGACCCATTCTGGCACCCTGCCGGAGGGGAAATCCCTCTCCGGTGTCCATCTTCATCATCCTGATGCTCTCCATGACAAGGTGGGAGTAGTTCTCCCTCGGGGCTTAGGGTATGTACCAGTAGCTATGTGTTTGATCTCTCTCTCGTGTTCTTGAGGTGATACGATCTAGATGTATCGTGAGCTTTGCTATTATAGTTGGATCTTATGATGTTTTCTCCCCCCTCTACTCTCTTATAATGGATTGAGTTTCCCCTTTGAAGTTATATTATCAGATTGAGTCTTTAAAGATTTGAGAACACTTGATGTATGTCTTGCCGTGCGTATCTGTGGTGACAATGGGATACCAGGTGATTCACTTGATGTATGTTTTGGTGATCAACTTGCGAGTTCCGCCCATGAACCTATGCATAGGGGTTGGCACACGTTTTCATCGTGATTCTCTGGTAGGAACTTTGGGGCACTCTTTGAGGTTCTATGTGCTTGTTGAATAGATGAATCTGAGATTGTGTGATGCATATCGTATAATCATACCCACGGATACTTGAGGTGACATTGGAGTATCTAGGTGACATTAGGGTTTTGGTTGATTTGTGTCTTAAGGTGTTATTCTAGTATGAACTCTAGGGCTGTTTGTGACACTTATAGGAATAGCCCAACGGATTGATTGGAAAGAATAACTTTGAGGTTGTTTCGTACCCTACCATAATATCTTCGTTCGTTCTCCGCTATTAGTGACTTTGGAGTGACTCTTTGTTGCATGTTGAGGGATAGTTATGTGATCCAATTATGTTATTATTTTTGAGGGAACACTAAAAAAACACATCCGTGACATTTTGGGCCGAACGAAATTTTTTTCTGTCATACATATGACACTTCTATGACGATAATTGTGACAAAACCCGGTATCATCATAGATGTGGTGGGCACCTACTTCTATGACAAAAAATCATGACAGAAAATGGGCTTTTTGTCCTGGGCGGGCCGGAGACGCAGCTGCATGACATTCTTTGGGCCGTCCATGACGGAAAAAACTATGGTAGAAGCGAGGGGGAGGAAAATTTCGGGGAGTTCCCGGTTATGGTGGGAGGTCGGGGGCCGAGCGATGCGCGTTTCTCTCGTACACGTATGCGCGTGTGTGCGAGGCGTTGGCTCTAACTGAACCCGAGCGAGGTGTTGGGCTCTAACTGAACCTGAGCGATTGCACTGCAGGCTACGCGTTATTGAACCCGAGCAATCGATCGATGGCTGTTAACTGAACCCGATCGAGCGATTCCTTCGCTACTGCTACTAACTGAAGCCGATCGATGGGATGAATAGTGAGCGTTGCAGGGAGGTTTGGATGAACAGTGAGCAGTGGCGTTGCCTCTGGATGAACAGGACCCCATGGTGTGGTGGAGGGCTGGATAAACAGTAGACGGTGAAGGGGTGCCCGTGGAGGGGTGGATGAACAGGACCCCATGGTGTGGAGGGCTGGATGAACAGTAGACGGTGGAGGGGTGGTTGAACTGGACCCCGTGGTGTGGAGGGCTGGATG
>NC_041390.1:332311306-332321493 GCF_002162155.2 Triticum dicoccoides | reverse complement strand
GATGAATAGTAGACGGTGGAGGGTTGCCCGTGGAGGGGTGGTTGAACAGGACCCCGTGGTGTGGAGGGCTGGATGAACAGTAGACGGTGGAGGGGTGGTTGAACAGTAGCCGGTGGAGTAGCGCACGGTGGAGACTGGATGAACAGGAGCCCGTGTAGGCTGGATGAACAGGAGCCCATGAAGGCTGGATGAACAGGAGCCCGTGGAGGCTGGAGGAGGTCGACGGTGGAGATGAACAGTATCCCGTGGAGTTCTATTTTGCGGTACGCCTCACCCCTCCCGATGAACAGGACCCCCATTTCCACCGTAGCGCTCCAACACAAGTCTGTTTCGTCCGTTTTGCGGTACGCCACACCCCTCCCGATCAACAGGACCCCCGTTTAGACCATAGGAGGTCCATTTCCTCCGTTTTGCGGTACGCCAGACCCCTCCCAATGAACAGGATCCCATTTCGAACGTGGCTGATCGAACATAAGGCCGTTTCCTTCGTTCTGCGGTACGCCAGGCCTCGTTTCCATTGCCTGTTCCGTCCAAGCCCTCCCAATGAACACGACGCATTTTGTTGCCTCCCCATGAACACGACGCATTCCGCTGCCTCCCCATGAACACGACGACGACGCTGTTTCTCCGTTCCGACCAGCCATGTACACGACCCCTGGCCGTACGTATGCGCGAGTAGGCGTTCGAGACCCCGCCCGTATGTACACATACGTGGCCGTATTTTCTTTCTTGCACCCTGGCTGCTGTACGTACGTGTAAATGCTACGTGCGCGCCTCTACTACGACACGTGTGCGCCTCTACTACGACACGTGCGCGCCTCTACATCGACCAGTATGTACGTACACGTTCGCGACCAGAATGACAATGCTACGTACGCTTCGACCAGGTGGGTCCCGACTGTCAGGCACTTCCTTGCCTGCGAAGATGTAGCTGGTGGGTCCCAGCAGTGAGGGGGCGAATCATTTTTTTTGCCGGGACGCACTTCCTTGCGTGCGAAGATGTAGCTGGTGGGTCCTAGCAGTCAGGGGGAAACGTTTTTTCACGAGATACGGTGGCCCATCCGGTGGGTCCCACAGTCAGGTGGAGGAATAATTATTTTGCACGTAATAAGGAGGCACTTCCTTGCTGCGGCCGTGGACCCAGCTGTCAGCCTCTCCACGTACAGTCCATGTCCGATGGAAGCCGTTCCTTGACCACGTTGACCACGCCGCGCCGAGAGCACCAGGGCGGTGGACGACGGCGAGGCCTAGGAAGGGGACGACGCGGAGCCGGGGAAGACACGGCAGTGGATGCCCACGCGTAGAGGAGTATGAGGGTTCACTAGTTCGCTGCGGTGTGAGGCTACCGTCGCCGTAGAATAACAGGGGGTGTGGGTGAGTAGAGGGATGGCATGGCCAGCGGTGGGAGTAGTAGGGGGCGGTGAGGCCTCCGCCGCATCGCAGCCGGCCATGGGAGGTAGGAGTACGAGGCACGACCGGCGCTGGTTTGGGCGGCTAGAGCAAGAAGACCAGAGGTTGAAGAAGCACTACGGCCGTTGGATGGACATCGTACGGTCACTGGAGCTAGAATCATGCATATTGACTAAGTTGACAAAGCCCTCCGTCCCCGTCAACTTAGTAGGCCCACAAGTCAGCCTGCCACTATACTGGGTCCCAGCTAACAGGGGGAGTATTCTTTTTTTTGTGCGTAATAAGGAGGCACTTCCTTGCGTGTGAAGATATAGCTGGTGGGTCCGAGATGTCAGCGGCGGTAATGTTTTTTTCGCGAAATACAGAGGCCCTTTCGGTGGGTCCCTGATGTCAGGTGGAGGAATCATTATTTTGCGCATAATAAGGAGGCATTTCCTTGCGTGCGGCCGTGGACCCAGCTATCGGCCTCTCCACGTAAAGTCCACTTCAGATACATGTCGGTCCTTGACCACATTGACCAGGCCGTGCCAAGAGCACCAGGGCGGTGGATGACGGGGAGGCCTAGGAAGGGAACGACACGGTGGTAGGGAAGACTCGGTAGTTGTTTCCCACGCGGAGGGGAGTACGACTATACGAGGGTTTACTGGTTCGTCTGCCCTCGCCGGAGAACAACAGCACGTGTGGGTGAGTAGAGGGATGGCTAGGCCAGCGATGGGAGTACGATGGGGCGGTGAGGCCTACGCGGCAGCAGAGCCGGACGCAGGGAGGAGGGAGCAGGCAGTCCCGCCGACACCTGTTTGAGCAGCTGGAGCAGGAAGAGCAGAGATTGAAGAAGCACGACGGCCGTTGGATGGCCATCCAACAATCACTGCTTGTGCGTCAACCTTTTTTTTAGGAAAGCCTCAAATCTGTGGAAAATAGCATACGGCCCATTTGCTAATTCTTAAGGTTTTTTTGGAGCCCATATTCTTTTTGTTAGCATTACAGCCCATATTGTGGCCACGGTTAAAAAATTATACGAATTTTTGCATATTTCGGTGCGGTCCGAACTGTTTTTAATCCCGAAATTTCGACTCACATTCAAACTGATTTTAAAAATAAATGTATATCAATATAAAATCCAACAAATTCTCCACGCATAAAAATTAATGTAATTTAAAATCTCGAAATGAAAAAAAATGATATTTGAAACTAATTGCCGGTTTGATGTGTTTTAAAAATGTACAACCCATTTCTCATTACTAATGGCCATTTTCTCGACCAGCCGAATAAAAGCTCTCCTCATATTGAAAGATTTGCAGCCCAACAGGCCTGACAAAGCGACTTACTTGGCAAATCACAAAAAAACTGGGCTGTGGCCGTGGACCCAGCTATCAGTCCATTTGGTGGGCTGGGTGAAACAATGATGTAGCATCTATGCAGCCCATTTAAATCCCATTTGCATTTTCTCGAAAGCCGCAGATTTGCTGGGCTGGGTGAAAATATCATGTTGGGCTAGACGGAGAAATGTTATAAAAACATAAACACATGATTGCATGTCAGTAAAATCTTTGCAAGCTTATGTACGCAATCACTAGGAGTTAACTTGCCAAGTTATATATAAACAATTGTTATTATTATTTTGTAAGAACTTTCAACTTAAGAAATAAAATATCATTTTAATTTGATGAGTTAATAGTATGTGGGGTATTATTATTTTTTAGGCTAGATGTGGGACAGTTGAGTTGGTTCTAGGGGAGAGTACTGGGAGAAAACTCAGTTTACATCAAAAAGAAAGTGGTAGAAAATTTAGAGACCTGCTGGGTCCACCTGAAGAGGGGAATATGTTGGGAGGAAGGAGATTCAAAGCACGACAGCCAAGTGAATTCGTTTTTTTATGGACAAGTGAACTAGTTTACATACATAAGCAAATTGCCACTAGAAAGCAATCATGTTAATGGGTTCTTAAAAGAATTATTTCGGACAAAACAGATAATTACGACACATAGGCTAATGCATGAAACACTCACATGATAAAGGTGCTTATAAACAGATAAAGTACAACATCTAGACCTTCCTGGCACGCTTGATGTTGCGGATGTCCGTGTACTCACCGGTTACGGGAAGCAGACACGCCCTCATGTCCAAGATCTACATGTACATGTCGTAGCATGCGTATGTGCCCTTGGCCGCGTAGGTTATGTAGGCTAGATTCAGAGGTACCTCCCACGTGTTCAGGTCGTCTTCTTTCATGTTGGCGTATCAGGGGTCGATGATGGTCTCAGCGAGGTCAACCACGGCGTCCTTCTCTTGCCCATTGCTGATGACCTTGTATTGCTTCTGGATGTCGACAAGCTTGTTGCACCAGATGGCTGAATCGTCGTGTTCTTCCTTCTCTCCACCGTAGCGAAGGTGCAGTCGGCGCTGCCGATGAAATGGGCGAATGCTCCAGAACCTGGTGCAGCCATAGGACTGAGGCGAGGCAGAGCTTCACCGAGTCCGTATCGTTGGTGTACATCACATTCAACTTGGTGCAGCCATATAACTGAATGGCGAACTCAAAGGGGAACTACTTGCTGAAGTCCATATCCAGCATGCTCACCCCTCGGATCGCCATTGGAGTCTCTTCGAGTGAACGAGTGTGTAGGCAGCGGTAGCAGTTCGTTTTTCAGCTATTGGGGAACTGGATTCAACAGTAAGCTGAGTGTGTACAGGCAACAACAGTTACTACCCCTCCCCCATCCGCTGCACGCCCGGCAGAAGATGCTCCCTCGGCCACACGTCGGTTCACGAGCGGGTCTGTATTGGTACTGTAATAATATGAGTTAGTGGTCACTTTACTTAAATTTAATTAGCTTTAATAGAAATTTGTACTTAAAACAAGCAATGCATTCGCTCATTCTATCAATGCCACAGGATCAACATGCACAACAATTAGAATTATTATTCTCAGTACGCACATGATTATCACATTTGTCGCACTTTCACAAATATAATACTACCGAGTTTGAACTGTTTGTTATGGTTGTTGTCCTCTGCATCATCATGCCGTGTTTCCCAGCTTGCAAGATTCAGAACCAACAAATAAGATCCAAATAATAAGTACAACAAAGATGCCTACACATCTCATTGATTCCCAGCTTGCAAGATTCAGAACCAACAAATAAGATCCAAATAATAAGTACAACAAAGATGCCTACACATCTCACTGATTCCCAGCTTGCAATATTCAAAACCAACCCATTAGATCCTTTTGATAAAGTGAATATCGGGATTAAATCCATCTTGGCTAGCCATGTCATACAATCGAAAAACTTGGCAAATGCTCTTGACTGTCACAACATTTGTAGTTGAGTATTCCTTTTTGCACAGCATGTTTGCACATCATAAACAAGGAGACAGGAGAGCATGATTTCGCTTTAATAGCGGCCTCCTTGAACTCAACCTCCAGCTCTACTTGGATGAGGTCTGCCTGGAGTTCCATGATTCAATTCATGCGCCTTTTTCTGTAGTTCACCTGAAATGAAGCAAAGATTGCATCATTCAGCTAGCAATAAGTACTTGCTCTTGTGAGCTGGTAGGTTCTTCTTTAGTAGTTGCACTAAAATTGAGGAATATTAAGGTTGGCTGTCCGGCTCATGTAAGGTGCAACTATAATTTTCTTATCCATTTGTGCAGTTCCACTAAAATAAAGTGCCATTGTGGTGACAGTGACAGCTCCATCTTGCAAAGGCTAATAAAATGTTGCACGAGATTACCAGCAGAACTTGACGGACTCCAATCACCATTTTGTGCAGTTCCACCAAAATTGAGAGATGTTTCCCACGTGAAATTTTAGTTGAACTGCACAAGAACACTCATTCCAAAAAAAAGTGTTTTCTGCAGTTCCCCAAAAGGTCACAATAGCAACAAGGTGAAATGGATATCCCTATCTGCACAAAAAGATAGAAAGTAAACAGTTGTTGGTCAATAAGAATATACGAAACATATACAAAATGAAAAGAAGCATCTTAATTATGTTCATGGCAATCACGCAAGGACAATAGAAATTTTAAAACGTCAGCGATGCTTCATGTTACCAGAAGCATTGCGATCAATAATGAGATTCCTCAAATATGGGATTACTTTAATGGTGGCATTGCTTGTTTACCAGACACAGTAAATCAACAGCATCTAAAGAGTTGGTTTAAGGGCATGGGACCGTGGGGACACCAGGACACTCAGCAGCGTAAAGGAGCAACTTACTTATCATACTGGGGAAAACAACAGGAGTGCCATTGTACTATGTGAGGGCAGCAAATCTAATCCTGGAGACCTTTTACTATGTGAGGGCAGCAAATCTAATCCTGGAGACCTTTTACTATGTGAGGGAAGCAAATCTAATCCTGGAGACCTTTTACTATGTGATGCCAGCAAATCTAATCCTGGACATACTCTGTTTACTTGTCCACCAGCCGCCACTTTCTATCCTTTTTACAACCAATAATAGATCTATTCCTTATCTAGTTTGTACTGCGTTTTCCCATTATTTCCCTTTTCAACCAAGAGACCGGTTGGGTATCTGGTCTCTACTACTTTCACCATATTATTTCCTCTTTGAATCAAGTCCTAGATTCATGCTACAACTTTCCCCCCTTTCTTCGTTGTTTGAACAAAGCCCTATATTCGAATGCATGAAGTAGCTTTACCTCTAATAATACTAAAAATTTAGGTGGCTTTGGAAGAGCTGATGGGAGTAGAAAAAAGATGCACATGCAGACACGTGGGGAGCTGAGGCAGTAGAGCAAGGCCGCTTTCGAAGAACTTATACCTGAGGGTCGCCGGGATGTCGGCGGCGACAGGTCGGATCTGCAGACAATACGGCAAGGAGTAAGAAGGGTCGGAGGACCTCCCAAGCCGGCCATCTGTCGGAGAGAACGGCACGGGCAGAGGATCGGGCCCCTCTAGCAGCTGTGGGTTTCCTCCCTCGGCGGTGATGACCGCGTGAACGATGCACATTTTAGTCCTCTACACACACTGGCCGAAGGAGATCCGACCGGATCTGTGACCAGCGGTGAGCAGAGAGAAAATGTCGCTACCGCTGTCTTGTTTATATCTGGAGAGGATGAGAGAATGAAGAGAGCAACCCTAGTAAAGCAAGCGCTCGGGCCCCTACATCCATATATAGTGGAGTGATTATCTTTTTTCTCTCCACAACAAGCGTTTCAATTTGTGTACGTGGCATTAAAGAAAAGAAACTCTCTATTTAAGGTGACTACTGTACGACTCCTACTTACTACTAGTATTACTATAGTATTGTTCACTTGTGCTCCCCGCCCCTCCATTCATTGAACAACCCCACGGGTGAATAAACATACAGTAAGTAATGTATTTATATAGAACGAACAAGCTCGAACTGTTTTCGCGTAGTTAAAAGTTGAAGGCGGGGCTTTTCCCAGGCAGTACGCGCGGCAGTTTTCGGGTAGGGCCAGAAGACTATTTTAAATTTTTTTAAACTTTGAGACGGCCACATAGCATGGAGCTGACCCCAACGATTTTAATCTTACAAGCATGGTACACGCTATCCTAGACTACTATACACATGAAACTGCCACACGAGCGTCCGGGCTGCCCTTGGCTCTTCGCCTCTTCGGGAAGTCGAACAATGATGGAATACTACTGCACTAGAGGAGTACTACAGTACGCTTCTGGCCATCTGACACCGATTGATCTGCTGCATGTCCACCGTGTGCGGGAGGGAGAGTGTGTAGCGAAATCTTCTCCTAGTCTTGCCAGCCACCACGCTCATGGGCGAGGGAGGGGCGCTCCTGCCTTTGCGTGTATGACAGGTGGGCCCTACAGGTGTGTGGCCAACCTGTCATACAGCCAAAGGCATGTGCAGTTAAGTCCGCAAGGGAGAGGATAATCAAACTTCTCGTTGATGTACGAGTTGATGTGACACATCAAAGCACTGCACTCGATATATTTCAATAATTTGCGTGTGTGACTCCCAGATGCAAAGGCCGGGGGTCATCATCCTCCTTTTCAAGAAAAAATAGACGCATGTGTGAGAGGACGAGTGCATGCGTGCACCTCTTCTCTTCCTGTATAACGTACTACTAAACTCAGAGTACAAGTTTTTGTGGGTGGCATGATGGTGCGTGCGAGAAGTCCCGAGAGATAGGTTTAATGCATTAATTGCAATGCATGCATGCATAAAGTACATGCATTGGTCAATTTTCTCTTAATACTTGCATGCAATGATTTAATGCACCTTGGAATCTGAACATGTGTTGGGGACAACCAAATTGAGCCTTATAAAATGGAAAAACTAAAATTTTGAGATAAGCCCTATAAAACCGGAAAGGAGGGAGTAGAAAAAGAAGTACTCCATCCGGGAATAGTGCCGCACTTCGAAACTAGAACCGTCAATAAATTTTGAGCTTGCGTCTCGTCACATTCCAAATTACCCCATGCTATATTGAATTTCAAACCTGTTTACACCGATCACAACCTTAACATTATCCCACTTAGGAGTGTATTAGTACTCGGTTATAAATACTAGTATGCCAAGATGACTGCACATTCCTCCTCAACTCCTCATCCACAAAAACAAACAAGTCATTCAGCATCCTTCCCTTGCGTCTGCCATGGCCAGCGTGAGTTCTGCGTCGAGAGATTGCCAAAAGGGAGAGGCCAGCATGGAAGCGGAAGCACGAGAGATGTCCCGCCTCGCCACAAGAGCAGCCGACATGTCTCGCCGCGCGGAAGTAGCAGCACAGAGGTCCCTCCGTGCTGTTGAAGCAGCACGGAGGTCCCGCTGCATCGTCGATGCAGTAGACTTGTCCGGCCGCGCCACGGAAGCAGCAGAGATGTCCCACCGCGCCACGAATGCAGTAGAGATGTGCCGCCGCGCCACGAATGCAGTAGGAAAATTTCTCGCAGGCACACGACGACTGTTCCAGGCGCATGCATGCGATCGTCCATAGCCAGATGGATCAGATCTCTGGCTCGGCGAGGTTGCAGGACGACATGATAGCCTCGTTTGAACAGGCTACCGGCATCATCTGGCAACTAAGGGAGGGCAATGAGAGGCTCCAGGCCGAGCGCGACCTGCTGAGGGAGAAGATCGTCCGAAGTGCAGACCTGCAGGAGGAGACTAGTGCCTTTTTTGAAGAAACTTATGGACGAGAATGACATGCTCTGCAAGGAGCACCAAAGGCTGGTGGAGGAATCTGTGGATGTTCTCAAGCAGCGTCTTGAGGACATGAAAGAGCTCATTATCGGTCGCTGCGGAGACTAGTTTCCTGGTTTCTTTTGATGTAATAATCGGTTTAGGATGTGGATTGTGTCGTCGGTTGTGAAATGTTGGGTTCTAGCGTGGATGTTTGGCCTTTGTTGGCCTCTTGGGATGTTGAGATTTCAATCTAGTAGCTTTTAGTCCTTCGTGTTAGGCTGGAGTTGTGCTGAACTTCTTGTGAATTGTGGTGGTTTTCAGTAATGAAAATCGGAAGGGGCAAGCCCTTCTTTGATCAAAAAAATTTAATCGTCCTTATATATTCATCAGTCTTGCTATAAGTCGCAGTAGATGCTATATAGGTCCGTCGGATCTTACATCAAGATCCGTGCTTTCAGATTTTCTTTTTTCTCTCTTAAATCTCAGTCGAGTGAGACATAGCCACGCCATTAAACAGAGGCTCGGGCGCCATTAATGGAGACCTTGGGAGAGAGGTGGACGGCAGATGGAGGTCAAAGGGCTCTCCTCCCGATAAGCACGCGCAGGGGTCTGATCGCACGACTCTCGTACTCAAATAGCTACCCTGCACGTCGCCTCCTAGCTAAAAAAGGGGACGCGTGGCAGCATGTCAATGGTACTAGTAAGTAGAACGCCCACGGTTTCAATAATACTTGTGTTTCCGATTGTAACGTGACAACACTTCTTCCAAAATGACTTTGTTGATTGTTAATGTGTGCGCCTTCGCAAATCGGACTACAAATTTACCACAGCATGTTGGTGCCATGTCATGTCACCAAGCCAAGTTTCATTATTTTCATGCGTGTTTTGGATTTACAGGAATTAAAAAAGTAAGTTTCTCAATGTTTCCAACCCAGCCACGACGCCCAGAATTTTGAATTTCATTCCCATTTCTTGCATGGAATCTAGAAATTTACCCGGGGACACACATGCGATTTTTCAACCAACTTTGGTGCACTGGAACATGTGCTTGTATTTCAAATTTTAATTATTCACACAAAGGTGACACGTTCCCTCCCAGAACCACGAGCCTTCTTGAGAGAAGCTCCGATTTGCAAGAAGCTTATACCAAAATTTGTTCCTATTCGGCCAATTTTTTTACCACGGCATGGTACTACCATGACATGACACCATGCCAAGTTTCATGATTTTAAAACCAAGTTTCTCAATGTTATCGACCGAGCCACAATGCCCAGATGTTTGAATTTTATTCTCATTTTTTGCATGGGACCTACTCCCTCCTTCCATCTATATAGGGCCTAATGTGTTTTTCAAGATAGCCTTTGACTATTGCCAAGATTAATAGCACATGAGATGTATACTATGCAAATTATATTATTGGAAGCTCCTTTGACATACAAAATTGAAGGTATGCTTTGTGTAAGTTGCATGTCATATATTATTGCTCTAACATTTGGTTAAAGTTAGCCTCGAAAAACGCATTAGGACCTATATGCATGAGAGGAGACGACTTCGAGAGAACGTGTTTGTTCGAGAGACACCGAGGAAGACTACTATATATCGATGGTGCATGTAGGCGGGAATTAAACTAAGGGATGGTCTT
>NC_041390.1:332075923-332311010 GCF_002162155.2 Triticum dicoccoides | reverse complement strand
GGGTAGCTAGAAGGAGATTGTTAAGTGTGAGTGTGTGTTTTACCCATCCAGGCAGAAGTTATGTGCACAAAAGAGGAGAACGTTTCGATGTGGCGTTAGGATTGAGGATAATTAACTACGTATGGAGACATAGAGACCTTGAACGTGCATGTGTGAGAGGTATACATGTATACGTGGGATGTGTGTGTGTGCGCGTGCGGGCATGATCGAGATAAAAGAAAGAAGACATAAGTCATAAGATCAACGACACGACATGGGAGAGACGGATCGGTATGACAATATGCATGCATGTGAGAATGCATGGAAGAAGTCCCGACAATTGAGCATGTGTTTTTGTCTTTAAGAGATAGTGGCATGGGCTGGAGCATGCATCTATGGCGAGCAGAGGGAGTGAGGCGTAACGATTGTGCAAAAGAGACCAACCTATAAATGCATATGTATGGAGAGACATATATAGTGTGGGTGATAGGAAGCAAGACTCCATGCGAGAAAGAAATGTTGACGGAGAAACTACAAATAGATACAGAGATGGAGATGCTAGCTAGAGGGAGATCCGCTAGTTTGGGTGTTGGAGATGACCGTCGGGTGGTTCAAAGGGTGAAGTTATATATGTGTGTGAGAGGGCACTTGACTGCATGTAGAGAGAAACATATGTAGTGTGCGTGATAGGAATCAAGAGTGAGGGCGAGAAAGAAGGTTGATGGAGAAACAGATAAATAGAAAGATAAATATGCTAGCTATGGTGCGTTAGAGATAGGAGTTGAGTGGATCAGAAGGCTGGGTTATGTGTGTGGGTGTGAGAGAGATGGAGAGAGGGTACGTGTGAGTCACATACAAACAGATATCAGAGAGAAATGAGATCCAGAGAGACGGAGTTTTGTGTCTGTGAGAGAGAAATATACTTCACAACTAGAGTGATAGCTAGAGAGACATACGAGGGAACACAAGATATCTCTAGGGAGAGAGGGTGTGTGTGAGCAACATACAAGAGAACAATGGAAAAATATGAGACCCTGGGAGACAGAGTTTGTGTTTGTGTGTGAGAAAGAGATATTGAAGAGGAAGAGTCGTAGGTTCTCATATCTAAGGAGCGAAAGACATCTCTGTATGAGGGGTGTGCGAGTGGCACACATGGGAATAGTAGAGAGAAATGAGACCTCGGGAGACAAAGTTTTGTGTTTGTGTGAGAGAAAGAGATTCCACATGGAGAATCATAGTTAGAGACACATAGCAGGGAGCGAGATATACTTAGAGAGAGATAGAGTGATGAAGGTCGAGGGAGAGAGTACCGTCAATGTGTTATGAAGATAAAAGATCATTATCGACATACATGTAGCACGAGAGATACCTGAGAGACGATGAACGCGTATAGGTCCAGAGAGATAGTCCTATATAAGCATGAGTGATAGCTAGATGAGACGAATATCTGGATTAAAGGGGATTCAAATATTTAAACTAGAGATCACGACATCGATAATATCATAAATCAAATTGGTGTATCAAACATGCATATTCATTTGAATTTGAGCACACGTGTAATGTTATATAGTTTATCAATATTGGTGATCCATAGATTCTTCAATTACAAACAATGCATGGTTTATATGCAATTAATGTCTAAACAGGATTACACTATATGTTGCGTGTGTGAAACACATTATACATGTTTGAGAAGTAAAAAACCCGCATGAAACACACATTAATTGGAGACAGTTAGCGAGGAATGCATACATTGGATTTCAACATAAAGTGGTTTCAAATATTTGAAAATCCAAATTGATGGATACAACCTTATGAATCTGAGATCATGCCATTTGTAAACCATATTTATGTATAAATGGTGTTGTGCTTTTGAAAGTATATATAAAAAAAGATGTATATAGAATGTAATGCCAATTGAAAATGGATCCCGCCTGAAAAAAATAGAATACAAACGGGATTCGAATTGAGTTGGCACGGTAAACGTGCACTCTGCAAAATTTGAACGAAGCGGGGAAAGTCGCAGTAACCGCCCGAAACCAAAATGTGCGAGATGGAAATCACTACTGCCTATCCCTGCCACGCAAAGCCTATATGCTGGATTTCTATAGGTTTTGATAGGGGTAGGTTTGTAATTTCACCCAAACGTGACGTAGCCGCCTCTCACCCGGATTCATACACGGTGGGCGCCAAAACACAGTGTGTCCTAGGCCAAAATCGACTCCCTCCCTGATTCATATTCATACACGGTGGGCGCCAAAAATAAACTCTTGTCGGCAAATATTTGGTGTATGCGAGATTGCCGTCATATCCCCAACCGACTAGTGTTGCTTTGATGTAGTAGAAATTTGAAATAGGGGCTAAGTTTGTAAATTTCCTCGCATTTGAGACAAGCGCGCCATGAATACATGGTTCCCCCGTCCTCTCTACCTCCCTTTTCCCCATTCGTACTCCGTGGGCGCCAAAACACCCTCTCCACCCCACCCTCCTCCGTCCGCCACCCCATCCACCACCGTCCTCCTCCACCATGCCGGAGCTGATACCCCGACGCCGCCGTCCATTACAAGAGATCGACCTCTCTCATCCACGGCTTCGGATCGGGATCCTTGCATCCCGTCCTCTCGCTTCATCCCCGTCGTCGTCCACCTTGCCGGCGCCGCTCCTACGACCGTCTCGTCCACCGCGCCCCGCCGCCACCGTCTACCCTCCTAGATCTGCTTCCACGCCGCTGACAGCCATCGCTACTGCAGCACCGTAAAATTCTCAACAGATGCGTACACGGTGCCGCACCAGAGGCGGTACTCTTTCGTATCTGCTCAACTTATTTATCGCAGCAAGAAAATAGATCGCCACTGCTTTACTCTGATTTCATGTGTTGGTTGCGAAGTTGCCTTTGTCCGGTTTGCACCTTCAGATCCGCCATGGCACGCTCAACACCATACTTGCAATGCTTATGGTTTTCCCCTTTTATATTCCACACTAGTTAAATCACAGTAGACTAAATTTCAAAATTGGGTCAGTCGATTTTTCAGAGCTGGCCGGAGTTTGCCGGTGCGATCGAAGGGGCACGGGTGGTTGTGGGGCCTCACCGAACGAAGAAAACTCGACACGGGTGGGGGTTGGGGTCGGGGTGGCGGTGTTCTGTATGGGAAGAATTAGAGACGAGGAAGAAGAAGGGTTAGGAGACATAGGATCTTCATCCAACTGCCTGAAATGGTCGAGAGACAGCTAGGAGTTGCATTCTTAATGCGCTCTGGTTCATCATGTGTGGGCACTGCGCAACCAACATTTTATTATCCAAAATCTACTTGCTCTTCTTTACCTTGTTCCTCTTCCGTACTTCTTTAATATGTACTCTCTCCGTTCCTAAATACAAGTGTTTGTATAGATTCCACCATGGACTACATATGGAGCAAAATGAGTGAATCTACACTCTAAAATGTACCTGGATACATCTGTATGTGATCCATAATGGAAATTGTTGGGGAACGTAGCAGAAATTCAAAATTTTCCTACGTAACACCAAGATCTATCTATGGAGAGACCAGCAACGAGTAGAAAGGAGAGTGCATCTACATACCCTTGTAGATCGCTAAGCGGAAGCGTTCAAGTGAACGGGGTTGATGGAGTCGTACTCGTCGTGATTCAGATCACCGATGATCAAGTGCCGAACGGACGGCACCTCCGCGTTCAACACACGTACAGCCCGGTGACGTCTCCCACGCCTTGATCCAGCAAGGAGAGAGGGAGAGGTTGAGGAAGACTCCATCCAGCAGAAGCACAATGGCGTGGTGGTGGTGGAGGAGCGTGGCAATCCCGCAGGGCTTCGCCAAGCACCATGGGAGAAGAGGAGGAGGGAGAGGGGCAGGGCTGCACCAACCAGAGATCAAATCACGTGTTATGGGCAGCCCCTAGGCCTCATATATATAGGGGAAGGGGAGGGCTGCGCCCCCTTTAGGGTTTCCCACCCCAAGGGGCGGTGGCCAGCCTCCAGATGGCATCTGGTGCGGCGGCCAAGAGGGGGGGGAGGAGTCCATCCTCCCCAAGGCACCTCGGAGGTGCCTTCCCCCTTGAGGACTCTTCCCTCTAGGGTTCCCTAGGCGCATGGGCCTCTTGGGGCTGGTGCCCTTGGCCCATGTAGGCCAAGGTGCACCCCCTACAGCCCATGTGGCCCCCCGGGGCAGGTGGCCCCACCCGGTGGGCCCCCGGGACCCTTCCGGTGGTCCCGGTACAATACCGATGACCCCGAAACTTGTCCCGATGGCCGAAACAGGACTTCCTATATATAAATCTTTACCTCCGGACCATTCTGGAACTCCTCGTGATGTCCGGGATCTCATCCGGGACTCCGAACAACATTCGGTAACCACATACAAGCTTCCTTTATAACCCTAGCATCATCGAACCTTAAGTGTGTAGACCCTACGGGTTCGGGAGACATGCAGACATGACCGAGACGTTCTCCGGTCAATAACCAACAGCGGGATCTGGATACCCATGATGGCTCCCACATGTTCCACGATGATCTCATCGGATGAACCACGATATCAAGGACTTAATCAATCCCGTATTCAATTCCCTTTGTCTATCGGTATGTTACTTGCCCGAGACTCGATCGTCGGTATCCAATACCTTGTTCAATCTCATTACCGGCAAGTCACTTTACTCGTTCCGTAACACATCATCCCGTGATCAACTCCTTGGTCACATTGCGCATATGATGATGTCCTACCGAGTGGGCCCAGAGATACCTCTCCGTTTACATGGAGTGACAAATCCCAGTCTCGATCCGCATAAAACAATAGATACTTTCGGAGATACCTGTAGTGCACCTTTATAGTCACCCAGTTACGTTGTGACGTTTGATACACCCAAAGCAATCCCACGGTATCCAGGAGTTACACGATCTCATGGTCAAAGGAAGAGATACTTGACATTGGCAAAGCTCTAGCAAACGAATTACACGATCTTTTGTGCTATGCTTAGGATTGGGTCTTGTCCATCACATCATTCTCCTAATGATGTGATCCCGTTATCAACGACATCCAATGTCCATAGCCAGGAAACCATGACTATCTGTTGATCACAACGAGCTAGTCAACTAGAGGCTCACTAGGGACATATTGTGGTCTATGTATTCACACGTGTATTACGATTTCCGGATAATACAGTTATAGCATGAATAAAAGACAATTATCATGAACAAGGAAATATAATAATAATACTTTTATTATTGCCTCTAGGGCATATTTCCAACAGTCTCCCACTTGCACTAGAGTCAATAATCTAGTTCACATCGCCATGTGATTAACACTCACAGGTCACATCGCCATGTGACTAATACCCAAGAGTCTACTAGAGTCAGTAGTCTAGTTCACATCACTATGTGATTAACACTCAATGAGTTTTATGTTTGATCATGTTGCTTGTGAGAGAGGTTTTAGTCAACAGGTCTGAACCTTTCAGATCCGCGTGTGCTTTACAAATCTCTATGTCATCTCCTAGATGCAGCTACCACGCTCTATTTGGAGCTATTCCAAATAACTGTTCCACTTGGAGCTATTCTAAATTGTTGCTCCATTATATGTATCCGGTATCTCTACTTAGAGCTATCTGGATAGGTGTTAAGCTTGCATCGACGTAACCTTTACTGCGAACTCTTTTACCACCTCCATAATCGAGAAAATTCCTTAGTCCACTAATTTCTAAGGATAACTTTGACCGCTGTCCTGTGAGCCATTCTTGGATCACTCTTGTACCCCTTGACTAACTCATGGCAAGGCACACTTTAGGTGCGGTACACAGCATAGCATACTGAAGAGCCTACGTCTTAAGCATAGGGGACGACCTTCGTCCTTTCTCTCTATTCTGCTGTGGTCGAGCTTTAAGTCTTAACTTCGTACCTTACAACTCAGGCAAGAACTTCTTCTTTGACTGATCCATCTTGAACACCTTCAAGATCATGTCAAGGTATGTGCTCATTTGAAAGTATTATTAAGCATTTTGATCTATCCTTATAGATCTTGATGCTCAATGTTCAAGTAGCTTAATCCAGGCTTTCCATTGAAAAACACCTTTCAAATAACCCTATATGCTTTCTAGAAATTCTACATCATCTCTGATCATCAATATGTCAACAACATATACTCATCAGAAATTCTATAGTGCTCCCACTCACTTCTTTGGAAATACAAGTCTCTCATAAACTTTGTATAGACCCAAAATCTTTGATCATCTTATCAAAGCGTACATTCCAACTCCGAGATGCTTACTCCAGTCCTTAGAAGGATCGCTGGAGCTAGCATACCTTTTAGCATCCTTAGGATCGACAAAAACTTTCTAATTGTATTACATACAACCTTTCCTCACGAAAACCGGTAAGGAAACTCGTTTTGACATCCATCTGCCAGATTTCATAAATACAGCTAATGCTAACATGAATCCGACGGACTTTAAGCATCGCTACGGATGAGAAAATCTCATCGTAGTCAACTCCTTGAACTTGTGAAAAAACTCTTCGCCACAAGTCGAGCTTCATGGACGGTGACATTACCGTCCACGTTCGTCTTCTTCTTAAAGATCCATTTATCTCAATGGCTTGCCGATCATCGGGCAAGTCCACCAAAGTCCATGGATCCGTTCTCGGATTTTATGGCCTCGAGCCATTTATCAGAATCCGGGCCCACCATCGCTTCTCCATAGCTCGTAGGTTCATTGTTGTCCAGCAACATGACTTCCAAGACAGGATTACGTACCACTCTGAAGTAGTACGCATCCTTGTCATCCCACGAGGTTTGGTAGTGACTTGATCCGAAGTTTCATGATCAATATCATAAGCTTCCACTTCAATTGGTGTAGGTGCCACAGGAACAACTTCCTGTGCCCTGCCACACACTAGTTGAAGAGACGGTTCAATAACCTCATCAAGTCTCCACTATCCTCCCACTCAACTCTTTCGAGAGAAACCTTTCCTCGAGAAAGGACCCGATTCTAGAAACAATCCATATTGCTTTCGGATCTGAATTAGGAGGTATACCCAACTGTTTTGGGTTTCCTATGAAGATGCATTTTATCCGCTTTGG
This sequence comes from Triticum dicoccoides, assembly GCF_002162155.2. Lineage (NCBI taxonomy): Eukaryota > Viridiplantae > Streptophyta > Magnoliopsida > Poales > Poaceae > Triticum > Triticum dicoccoides. Next base: position 332,303,949 of record NC_041390.1, on the reverse strand, counting down.
GTTCGAGCTTATCAACCTGAAACTTTTTCATATAAGCGTCGCAGTCCCAAACTTTTAAGAAACGACAACTTAGGTTTCTCTAAACCATAATTCATACGGTGTCATCTCATCGGAATTACGTGGTGCCCTATTTAAAGTGAATGTGGTTGTCTCTAATGCCTAACCCATGAACGATAGTGGTAATTCGATAAGAGACATCATGGTACGCACCATATCCAATAGGGTGCAACTATGATGTTCGGACACACCATCACATTATGGTGTTCCAGGCGGTATTAATTGCGAAACAATTTCCACAATGTCTTAATTGTGTGCCAAAACTCGTAACTCAGATATTCATCTCTATGATCATATCATATACATTTTATCCTCTTGTCACAATGATCTGCTACTTCACTCTGAAATTACTTGAACCATTCAATAATTCAGACTTGTGTTTCATCAAGTAAATATACTCAACATTTACTCGAATCATCTGTGAAGTAAGAACATAATGATATTCACTGCATGCCTCAGCACTCATTCGACTGCACACATCAAAATGTGTTACTTCCAACAAGTTGCTATCTTGTTCCATCTTACTGAAAATGAGGCTTTTCAGTCATCTTGCCCATGTGGTATGATTTGCATATCTCAAGTGATTCAAAATCAAGTGAGTCCGAACGATCCATTTGCATGGAGTTTCTTCATGCATATACACCAATAGACATGGTTCGCATGTCTCAAACTTTTCAAAACGAGTGAGTCCAAAGATCCATCAACATGGAGCTTCTTCATGCGTTTTATACCATTATGACTTACATGGCAGTGCCACAAGTAAGTGGTACTATCATTACTATCTTATATCTTTTGGCATGAAAATGTGTATCACTACGACCGAGATTCAATAAACCATTCCTTTAGGTGCAAGACCATTGAAGGTATTATTCAAAAATAGAGTAACCATTATTCTCCTTAAATGAATAACCGTATTGCGATAGACATAATCCAATCATGTCTATGCTGAACGCAAACACCAATCTCGGTGGTAGAGGGAGCATGCGATGCTTGATCATATCAACCTTGGAAACACTTCCAACATATATCGTCAGCTCACCTTTATCTAGTCTCCGTTTATTCCGTAGCTTTTATTTTGAGTTACTAACACTTAGCAACCGAACCGGTATCCAATACCCTGGTGCTACTAGGAGTACTAGTAAAGTACACATTAACATAATGTATATCCAATATACTTCTATCGACCTTGCCAGCCTTCTCATCTACCAAGTATCTAGGGTAATGCTGCTCCAGTGGTTGTTCCCCTTATTACAGAAGCACTTAGTCTCGGGTTTGGGTTCAACCTTGGGTTTCTTCACTAGAGCAGCAGCTGAATTGCCATTTCATGAAGTATCCCTTTGTTCCCTTGCCCTTCTTGAAACTAGTGGTTTCACCAACCATCAACAATTGATGCTCCTTCTTGATTTCTACTTTCGCGGTGTCAAACATCATGAATATTTCAAGGATCATCATATCTATCCCTGATATGTTATAGTTAATCACGAAGCTCTAGCAGCTTGGTGGCAATGACTTTGGGGAAACATCACTATCTCATCTGGAGGATCAACTCCCACTCGATTCAAGTGATTGTTGTGCTCAGACAATCTAAGCACAAGCTCAACGATTGAGCTTTTCTCCCTTAGTTTGCAGGCTAAGAAAATCATCGGAGGTCTTATACCTCTTGACGTGGGCACGAGCCTGAAATCCCAATTTCAGCCCTCGAAACATCTCATATGTTCCGCGACGTTTCGAAAACGTCTTTGGTGCCTCTACTTAAACCATTTAATTGAACTATCACGTAGTTATCAAAACGTGTATGTCTGATGTTCGCAACATCGACAAACGATGTTGGGTTCAGCACACTGAGTGGTGCATTAAGGACATAAGCTTTCTACTGATCGCATAATCGCTACTATCAACTTTCAACTATATTTTCTCTAGGAACATATCTAAACAGTGGAACTAAAGCGCGAGCTTACGACATAATTTGCAAAAGGTCTTTTGACTATGTTCAGGATAATTAAGTTCATCTTATGAACTCCCACTCAGATAGACATCCCTCTGGTCATCTAAGTGATTACATGATCCGAGTCAACTAGGCCGTGTCCGATCATCACGTGAGACGGACTAGTCATCATCGGTGAACATCTTCATGTTGATCGTATCTGCTATACGACTCATGCTCGACCTTTCGGTCTCCGTGTTCCGAGGCCATGTCTGCACATGCTAGGCTCGTCAAGTTAACCCTAAGTGTTTTCGCTGTGTAAAACTGTCTTACACCCGTTGTATGTGAACGTAAGAATCCATCACACCCGATCATCATGTGGTGCTTAGAAGCGACGAACTGTAGCAACGGTGCACAGTTAGGGGAGAACACTTCTTGAAATTTTGTAAGGGATCATCTTATTTACTACCGTCGTCCTAAGTAAACAAGATGCATAAACATGATAAACATCACATGCAATCAAATAGAGTAGTGACATGATATGGCCAATATCATATAGCTCCTTTGATCTTCATCTTCGGGGCTCCATGATCATCTTGTCACCGGCATGACACCATGATCTCCATCATCGTGTCTTCATGAAGTTGTCACGCCAACGACTACTTCTACTTCTATGGCTAACGCGTTTAGCAATAAAGTAAAGTAATTTACATGGCGTTGTTAAATGACACGCAGGTCATACAATAAATAAAGACAACTCCTATGGCTCCTGCCGGTTGTCATACTCATCGACATGCAAGTCGTGAATCCTATTACAAGAACATGATCAATCTCATACATCACATATCATTCATCACATTCTTCTTGGCCATATCACATCACATAGCATACCCTGCAAAAACAAGTTAGACGTCCTCTAATTGTTGTTTGCATGTTTTACGTGGCTGCTATGGGTTTCTAGCAAGAACGTTTCTTACCTACGCAAAACCACAACGTGATATGCCAATTGCTATTTACCCTTCATAAGGACCCTTTTCATCGAATCCGTTCCGACTAAAGTGGGAGAGACTGGCACCCGCTAGCCACCTTATCCACCAAGTGCATGTCAATCGGTGGAACCTGTCTCACGTAAGAGTACGTGTAAGGTTGGTCCGGGCCGCTTCATCCCACAATACCGTCGAAACAAGATTGGACTAGTAACGGCAAGCATATTGAACAACATCAACGCCCACAACTACTTTGTGTTCTACTCGTGCAAAGAATCTACGCAATAGACCTAGCTCTGATACCACTGTTGGGGAACGTAGCAGAAATTCAAAATTTTCCTACGTAACACCAAGATCTATCTATGGAGAGACCAGCAACGAGTAGAAAGGAGAGTGCATCTACATACCCTTGTAGATCGCTAAGCGGAAGCGTTCAAGTGAACGGGGTTGATGGAGTCGTACTCGTCGTGATTCAGATCACCGATGATCAAGTGCCGAACGGACGGCACCTCCGCGTTCAACACACGTACAGCCCGGTGACGTCTCCCACGCCTTGATCCAGCAAGGAGAGAGGGAGAGGTTGAGGAAGACTCCATCCAGCAGCAGCACAACGGCGTGGTGGTGGTGGAGGAGCGTGGCAATCCCGCAGGGCTTCGCCAAGCACCATGGGAGAAGAGGAGGAGGGAGAGGGGCAGGGCTGCACCAACCAGAGATCAAATCACGTGTTATGGGCAGCCCCTAGGCCTCATATATATAGGGGAAGGGGAGGGCTGCGCCCCCTTTAGGGTTTCCCACCCCAAGGGGCGGCGGCCGGCCTCCAGATGGCATCTGGTGCGGCGCCAAGAGGGGGGGGAGGAGTCCATCCTCCCCAAGGCACCTCGGAGGTGCCTTCCCCCTTGAGGACTCTTCCCTCTAGGGTTCCCTAGGCGCATGGGCCTCTTGGGGCTGGTGCCCTTGGCCCATGTAGGCCAAGGCGCACCCCCTACAGCCCATGTGGCCCCCCGGGGCAGGTGGCCCCACCCGGTGGGCCCCGGGACCCTTCCGGTGGTCCCGGTACAATACCGATGACCCCGAAACTTGTCCCGATGGCCGAAACAGGACTTCCTATATATAAATCTTTACCTCCGGACCATTCCGGAACTCCTCGTGACGTCCGGGATCTCATCCGGGACTCCGAACTACATTCGGTAACCACATACAAGCTTCCTTTATAACCCTAGCGTCATCGAACCTTAAGTGTGTAGACCCTACGGGTTCGGGAGACATGCAGACATGACCGAGACGTTCTCCGGTCAATAACCAACAGCGGGATCTGGATACCCATGATGGCTCCCACATGTTCCACGATGATCTCATCGGATGAACCATGATGTCAAGGACTTAATCAATCCCGTATTCAATTCCCTTTGTCTATCGGTATGTTACTTGCCCGAGATTCGATCGTCGGTATCCAATACCTTGTTCAATCTCGTTACCGGCAAGTCACTTTACTCGTTCCGTAACACATCATCCCGTGATCAACTCCTTGGTCACATTGCGCATATGATGATGTCCTACCGAGTGGGCCCAGAGATACCTCTCCGTTTACATGGAGTGACAAATCCCAGTCTCGATCCGCATAAAACAATAGATACTTTCGGAGATACCTGTAGTGCACCTTTATAGTCACCCACTTACGTTGTGACGTTTGATACACCCAAAGCACTCCTACGGTATCCAGGAGTTACACGCTCTCATGGTCGAAGGAAGAGATACTTGACATTGGCAAAGCTCTAGCAAATGAACTACACGATCTTTTGTGCTAGTCTTAGGATTGGGTCTTGTCCATCACATCATTCTCCTAATGATGTGATCCCGTTATCAACGACATCCAATGTCCATAGCCAGGAAACCATGACTATCTGTTGATCACAATGAGCTAGTCAACTAGAGGCTCACTAGGGACATATTGTGGTCTATGTATTCACACGTGTATTACGATTTCCGGATAATACAGTTATAGCATGAATAAAAGACAATTATCATGAACAAGGAAATATAATAATAATACTTTTATTATTGCCTCTAGGGCATATTTCCAACAGAAATCTCTACCAAGACTTATATTTTGGAATGGAGGGAGTATGATAGTAGTAGAATATGTTCCTTGTACTGAAGATGAGCAGGGACATTTGCAGTGTAGAGGTCTATACGGTCGGTTGTGATGGACACTTTGAGCCTCTTTGATTCGTAGGATCTTGTAAACATAGGAATAGGATTTGTAGTGGCCTGCCCACTTGAATCCTATAAGAATAGCAAGGAAATGCGGAGAGCTGTGTCACCTTTGAGAGTTACATTGATATTAACAGTACTGCACCTTCACTTGAAGAGAGCTGGTATCCGAAGCCTTTCTAGCCGTACCGGCAATACTAGCACATATATTCTAGCAAGTTCCACTTTGCTGATTTTACTCTGATGATTAAGGTTTTCCCGTTATATCTACACCGTGATCTATGTAGCTGCTTTGTGTCGCACTAGCAAAAGTCCACTCTTGAAGCTAAACACTGCAATGACTTACAAAATTGGCACCAAGGCATTGAGTGCCATTCTGGATGCAATGAAACTCATACGCTCCCCACCAGTTGATTCTTGTTCAGAATATGATCCTAATGACTATTCTAACCTCGAGGAATCAAAGGAAGATGGCCTGTCCTGTTCACCCATCAAGGTGCCTGTTCTAATTTGGCAATGTTTTATTGATTGCGGGTATCTTACATATGTTGTCTTGCATTTCTTCTACTTTGTTGCACTGCCATCTGCTTAGTTTACTCATCATATATGTCGAGATGCCATGACCATCCATTATCAATACATATTCCATCTGTCATCATACCATGTTTTTCCACTCAAATGTTGTTCTTGTGCATCAGACATCAAAAAGGAAGAGGGTGATTGCCGAACCTGAAGGAGCACCAGCAAAGTCCTTGAAAAACTTGGTGGTGCCAGAGAAATCAGACAGCACCCCACTTATATTGGCTGTACAACCAGTGACACAATACGTAGGACCAACTCCAGCAGACTGTACCCATACTTCACTGGCCACACCACTAGCCCCACCACATAGGACCTAAACTCCAGCAAAAGGTATACCGATTTCATTTTGCCATAGCACTAGCTATACCATAGAAAAATCCCACTCCAGCAAAAAGTACAGCAAGTCCACTGGCCGAACACCTATCCCAACTGCAGAGACGGCCAATTCCTGCAGATTGGAACCCCATTCCATTTATTCCCAGTTTAAAAGACAATGCTTTCAATGTTGTTAGGGACTACGTGCATATATTCTCATCATGGGAAGATTATTGTGAAGACAAACACCATTTTCACATCTTCCTGTCCAACTTACCTGTAAGTGCTATTATTCATGGTTATTATTTTCCTGTTTTCTGCTGATTGAACACATGAATGATTTACATTACATTGTTGTAACTAGGCGAGGGTCAATCTGGATAGTCATGACGAGCAAAGCTTTCTTGTGCTTTTCAAGGAAGCATTGCAGCAGTATCGGTGTTACCTGAGGAAATCACACTTTGATGGCAAGTCTATAAACGAATTTCCGGTGAAGTCTCCTGTGCTAAATTTAAACGACATTGAATGGAAAAACCTTTTTATGCACTGGTCTTGTTCCCAGGATGAGGTACTGTCTATGAAATCACGTGACAATATGAACTTCTACTTTTCTGCATGTGCCTTACGGATCTTTTTTGCAGGAAATCTGCTCGAAGAAGAATTCCGGTTTGACAAGAACGACAGGATATCACAAATATGATGCCCGCTGCTTTGCTCTTGTTAGTACCTGTTGTCCTGTATCACTGTACTTGCATACATACCTGGTTCATTATGTGACAGCAGTATGCATGATAGCTTGCTTATCAATTTTTTTGCTCCAAATTATCTGATCTGTATGAATGGTTACATTAGTGTAGAATATATCGAATGCCAATGTTTTTTTAGCTCTGCATTGTTCTTGTAAGTACATGTTGTCCTTTATCAGTGTACTTATAATGACAGGTAGTTGTTCATGTACCATCACTCTGCAGCTTATTTTCCTTTGCCCTCCATTTTCTACACATCAGATCTATATTTACTCTTACCATAAGGTTGGTAATGAAGAAGTTTAGCTATGCATTGCTCTTGGCTGTACCTTTTGCCTGTATCGCTGCACTTACATTTATAGCTACTTGGTTAGGTAGCATCACTCTTCATCTTATCTTAAATATTCTCCATTTGTCCGTATATTATCACATCTATATGTACTCTTAACAAAATGTACAATAAAGGCAATGCTTTTGAAGAAGATTCTGTGGTAAACTTCTTGAATTGCCCCCCCCATCAGCATGGACAAGGCCTTTATAGAGCCTGTCTTCACCAATAATGTAAGTTTGTCCATCTCAAGCCTTCAAACTTTATTGTATATATTTCATTAGGAATCACTGCAACAGCTGTTTATTTTTGGTGTTTGCATCAAATTGCTTGTTTAAAGTTTATTATCTAGTTCATAAACAAAAGTTTGTCCTTTCTCAATTCAAGTTTTCAGTTGTACAACCAACTTCCTTCTTCATACCATGTAAATTAAACTATATAGAGCAAGTGATCTTCTTTTGCACTGCATGTATGCTTTTGTTCTTCATCCGTAATCCAGTGGTGTGGTGAACCTACCCACTACAGCACAATGCCATATTCTGCAATGTCTTAACTATGAAAAATGTCATATCATTCTACTATTATTTAAACCATCTCTTTATTTGCCAATCTGAAATGGTATAAATTGACAGCGCACTAACCATTGATACTTATGAGTTCTTGATATGTAATCCAGTGGTGTCGTGAAGCTGCCAACTCCTTCACAATGTCATTTCCTGCCATGTCTTGACCTGAACAATACCATATTGTGTTAATGCAAATTTAAACTGTGTCACTTTATCCGTCAGTAAGAAATGTGATGAATTGTCAGCACTGATACTTTTATGTGCAAAACCTGTCATTTGTCCGCTTGTTTATCTTTCAGAGTGAGGAAGATATAAGTGTTGAACAAGCGCAGTCTCATCATCTTGCTCAGCTGCTTGCGCTGCAGCTCCCCAGCAGGGCTAACCATTCTTGAACTCTATTGAAGTGCTGTCAGTTTTGTATATTATTTTGCCAGCGTGTTTATTTGCACTGGTAGAGATCTTTGATGCCCAGTGTATGTAATCTGCTATCTGCTTGTGCTTTATTATCATAGTGGCAAACTTTGATGCCCAGTGGATGTAATATGTCGTAATTTCTTTATTGTATAGTATAGGTTTTTTCTTATTCACGATGCTGCAGTTATTTTACTGTATACATATATCATGTCTTCGCAGTAAACCGGCCAAACCGTAAAATTATAGTATATAATCGGGCCGTCATGCAATCACGATGTAGGTTGGGACTGAAATGTGCCGATCAGCTCACAGGACGGTAGCAGCCCAAAATGAACCCCGACCCATGATTGTGCGAATCAAATCACGGGCTTTTAACAGGCCGAAAAATTGTTTCGGTCCTTATTTGGCCCAATCAGATATCGGCTGCGAGCAGGCCGGATGCAAACCGGGTCGTAGTTAGGCCCAACTATATGACGGGCTTTTAACAGGCTGAAATTACTATAGGGCCGAAATGTTAAACGGGCCCTTAACAGGCCAAAACTAATATCAGGCCGAATTACTAAGAGGGCCTTTAGAAAGTGGGCCCAAAAGCATAGTGTCCAGTTGACGGGCCGAATCTGATATGGCCAATAATTAGGCCCAAAACCTCTTAAAGGGCCGGACCTGATCTGGGCCGTAATTTAGCCCAGAACATGGTAGGCTTTTAACGGGCCGGATCTCATATGGGTCACTATTAGGCCCGGGGCGTGGCAGGCCATTAATAGACCGGATCAAATATGGGCCGGCATTTGGCCCAAAACATGGCAGCCAGTTAACGGGCCGGCCTACTAGGGTCCTCAAAATCTTGTGGGCCTACAGCTGGGCCGGCCCATTAATGTCGGCGAAATCTCATGGGCCTTTAGCTGGGCTGACCCATTATGATCCAAAAGAATTTTGTGGGCCTTTACCTGGGCCGGCCTATTATGGCACATGAAAATCTTGTGGGCCTTTACCTGGGCCGGCCCATTATGGCCCGCGAAATCTTGTGGGCCTTTAGCTGGGCCAGCCCATTATGGTCCAAAAAATCTCATGGGCCTTTAGCTGGGCCGGCCCATTATGGTCCGCAAAATCTTGTGGGCCTTTAGTTGGGCCGGCCCATTTAAACTTGTTGGGCCGTGCCACATGTCGACGTATCATAGGCGCCTTCTGTCCAGTGAGTGGATGACATCTGTCCCGACGATGACCCGACAGGTGTTTCCTCTAGCCAATGATGATTTTACACGTGGAAAATCCCCATTGGTCGGGGCTGTTAACGGGTTATCGGATCCTGACCCGATAGCTTAACGGCGTTCCGTTACGATAGATGCCACGTGTCGGTCACCCTTGACGAAAGCACTTCTGTGATGCGCGATTTATCGTCATGGAAGTGGACACTTCCGTGATGATAATTTTGGTAATGTCACGGAACACTTCTATGACAACACATGTATGACTATCTTGATTCTGTCATAAATTTGTCATGGATGTACATGCATGACAAAAAAGCGACCTACTGTTAAAAACACGTATCATCACGAAAGTGTATTTTTTTGTAGTGGAACTTGCACTAGCGAAAGTATGAACCCTAGGCCTTGTTTCAACGCATTGCAATACCGTTTACGCTCACTTTTATCATTAGTTACCTTGCTGTTTTTATATTTTCAAATTACAAAAACCTATATCTACTATCCATATTGCACTTGTATCACCATCTCTTCGCCGAACTAGTGCACATATACAATTTACCATTGTATTGGGTGTGTTGGGGACACAAGAGACTCTTTGTTATTTGGTTGCAGGGTTGCTTGAGAGAGACCATCTTCATCCTACGCCTCCTACGGATTGATAAACCTTAGGTCATCCACTTGAGGGAAATTTGCTACTGTCCTACAAACCTCTACACTTGGAGGCCCAACAACGTCTACAAGAAGAAGGTTGTGTAGTAGACATCAAGATCTTTTCTGGCGCTGTTGCCGGGGAGGTGAGTGGTTGAAGGTATATCTTTAGATCTTGCAATCAAGTATTTTAGTTTCTTGTTTTAGCACTAGTCTAGTTTATAAAAATAAAATTACAACAAAAAATGGAATTAAGTTTCTCTCATACGCTTCATCTTTTTAATATCTTTCGTGAGTATGATGGAAAGGAAAATTGTGCCAAAGTGTTAGAAGAAGAATGCACTAAAATGTTTGGCACTAAATGTTTGAATGATGAGCATGATTGCAATGGTGTTAGTATGAATTCCTTGAATATCCATGATGCTAATGATATGCAAAGCCACAAGCTTGGGGAAGCTATGTTTGATGAAGATGATATTTTTTACCCCCCAAGTTTTGACGAGCAAATTTATTATGATGAAAGCATGCCTGCTATTTATGATAATTATATTGATGAAAGTGGATTTGGAGAGGTCATGACTTTATTTTGTGATGAATCCACTATTCCGGAAGAGGTTCTAATTGATTATGAGAACAAAGTTGCTATCTATGATGATTATTGTGATGACTTGTATTCTATAAAGAATAATGATATCCATGAAACTTGTCATCATGATTTTAGTTTTCAATTGGATTATACTTCACATGATAATTATTTTGTTGAGTTTGCCCCCACTATTATTCATGAGAAGAAATTTGCTTATGTGGAGAGTAATAAAATTTCTATGCATGTAGATCATGAAAAGAATGCTTTATGTGATAGTTATATTGTTGAATTCATTAATGATGCTACTGAAAATGATTATGAGGGGTAATAAATGCTTGTAGGAATTGCAATAATATCAAGTTTCCTCTCTATGTGCTTAAAGTTTCAAAGTTATGCTTGTTTTGCCTTCCTATGCTAGTTGATTATTGTTCCCATAAGTTGTTTGCTCACAAACTCCCTATGCATAGGAAGTGGATTAGAATTAAATGTGCTGGTCATATTCTTCATGATGCTCTCTTTATGTTTCAATTCTTATCTTTTATGTGAGCATCATTGAAATCATCATGCCTAGCTAGGGGCATTAAACGATAGCGCTTGTTGGGAGACAACCCAACTTTATTTTTGTTCCTGTTTAGTAATAAATAATTCATCTAGCCTCTGTTTATATTGGTTTTATGCTTTTAATTAGTGCTTGTGCCAAGTAGAACCTTTGGGAAGACTTGGGGAAAGTCTTTGCGATCATGCTGTAAAAAACAGAAACTTTAGCGCTCACGAGAATTGCTTCCATTTTTATTTGGAGAGTGATATTTAGTTAATTCGTTTTTTATATGATTAATAGATAAATTCCTCAGGTCCAGCAATTTATTTTGGAATTTTATGAGTTAGAGAAGTATACGTTTGATCCATATTACTACAGACTGTTCTGTTTTTGATAGCTTCTGTTTTCAATGTGTTGTTTGTTTATTTTAATGAATCTATGGCTAGTAAAAGAGTTTATAAACCATAGAGAAGTTGGAATACAGTAGGTTTAACAGAAATATAAATTAATAATGAGTTCATTACAGTACCTTGAAGTGGTGTTTTGTTTTCTTTCGCTAACGGAGCTTACGAGTTTTCTGTTAAGTTTTGTGTTGTGAAGTTTTCAAGTTTTGGGTAAAGATTCGATGGAATATGGAATAAGGAGTGGCAAGAGCCTAAGCTTGGGGATGCCCAAGGCACCCCAAGGTAATATCCAAGGACAACCAAGAGCCTAAGCTCGGGGATGCCCCGGAAGGCATCCCCTCTTTCGTCTTCATTCATCGGTAACTTTACTTGGAGCTATATTTTTATTCACCACATGATATGTATTTTGCCTGGAGCGTCATTTTATTTCATTTTGTTTTTCTTGCTGTTTAAATAAAATACCAAGATCTGAAATTATTAAATGTTAGAGAGTCTTCACATAGTTGCATAATTATTCGACTACTCATTGATCTTCACTTATATCTTTCGGAATAGTTTGTCATTTGCTCTAGCGCTTCACTTATATCCTTTTAGAGCACGGTGGTGGTTTTATTTTGAAGAAATAGATGAATTCTCATGCTTCACTTAGATTATTTTGAGAGTCTTAAATAGCATGGTAATTTTCTTAAATAATCCTAATGTGCTAGGCATCCAAGAATAGTAAAAACTTTCATATAGAGTATTGAATACTAAGAGAAGTTTGATGCTTGATGATTGTTTTGAGATATGGAGGTAATAATATCAAAGTCATGCTAGTTGAGTAGTTGTGAATTTAAGAAATTCTTGTGTTGAAGTTTGCAAGTCCCGTAGCATGCACGTATGGTAAACGTTATGTAACAAATTTGAAACATGAGGTGTTATTTGATTGTCCTCCTTATGAGTGGCGGTCGGGGACGAGCGATGGTCTTTTCCTACCAATCTATCCCCCTAGGAGCATGCGCGTAGTGCCGAGGTTTTTTATGACTTGTAGATTTTTGCAATAAGTATGTGAGTTCTTTATGACTAGTGTTGAGTCCATGGATTATACACACTCTCACCCTTCCATCATTGCTAGCCTCTTCGGTACCGTGCCTTGCCCTTTCTCACATTGAGGGTTGGTGCAAACTTTGCCGGTGAATCCAAACCCCGTGATATGATACGCTCTTTCACACATAAACCTCCTTATATCTTCCTCAAAACAGCCACCATACCTACCTATTATGGCATTTCCATAGCCATTCCGAGATATATTGCCATGCAACTTTCCAAAATTCCTTTTATTATGACACGCATCATCATTGTCATATTGCTTAGCATGATCATGTAGTTGACATAGTATTTGTGGCAAAGCCACCGTTCATAATTCTTTCATACATGTCACTCTTGATTCATTGCATATCCCGGTACACCGCCGGAGGCCTTCATATAGAGTCATACTTTGTTCTAGTATCGAGTTGTAATCATTGAGTTGTAAATAAATAGAAGTGTGATGATCATCATTTTCTAGAGCATTGTCCCAAGTGAGGAATAAAAAAAGAATAGAAAGGCCATAAAAAAAGAGAAGGCCTAAAAAAAGAGAAAGGCCATAAAAAAAAGAGAAGGACCAAAAAGATAAAAAAATGAGAGAAAAAGAGATAAGGGACAATGCTACTATCCTTTGCCACACTTGTCCTTCAAAGTAGCACCATAATCTTCATGATAGAGAGTTTTTTGTTTTGTCACTTTCATTTACTAGTTGGAATTTTCATTATAGAACTTGGCTTGTATATTCCAACAATGGGCCTCGTCAAGTGCCCTTGGTCTTCGTGAGCAAGCAAGTTGGATGCACACCCACTTAGTTTCTTTTGTTGCGCTTTCATACATTTATAGCTCTAGTGCATCCGTTGCATGGCAATCCCTACTCCTTGCATTAACATCAATCGGTGGGCATCTCCATAGCCCATTGATTAGCCTCGTTGATGTGAGACTTTCTCCTTTTTTGTCTTCTCCACATAACCCCCCTCATTATATTCTATTCCACCCATAGTACTATGTCCATGGCTCGCACTCATATATTGCATGAAAGTTTGTAGGTTTGAGATTACTAAAGTATGAAACAATTGCTTGGCTTGTCATCGGGGTTGTGCATGATGAGAGCACTCTTGTGTGACGAAAATGGAGCATGACTAAACTATATGATTTTGTAGGGATGAACTTTCTTTGGCCATGTTATTTTGAGAGGACATAATTGCTTAGTTAGTATGCTTGAAGTATTATTATTTTTATGTCAATATGAACTTTTATCTTGAATCTTTCAGATCTGAATATTCATGCCACAATTAAGAAGAATTACATTGAAATTATGCCAAGTAGCACTCCGCATAAAAAATTCTGTTTTTATCATTTACCTACTCGAGGACGAGCAGGAATTAAGCTTGGGGATGCTCATACGTCTCCAACGTACCTATAATTTTTGATTGCTCCATGCTATATTATCTACTGTTTTGGATGTTTATGGGCTTTATTATACACTTTTATATCACTTTTGGGACTAACCTATTAACCCAGAGCTCAGTGCTAGTTTCTGTTTTTTTTCTTGTTTTAGAGTATCGCAGAAAAGAAAATCAAACGGAGTCCAATTAACCTGAAACTTCACGGAACTTATTTTTGGAAGGAAAGCAACCCCGGAGACTTGGAGTCCACGTAAGGGAAGCTTCGAGGAGGCCACGAGGTAGGGGGGCGCGCCCACCCCCCTGGGTGCGCCCTCCACCCTCGTGGGCCCCTCGTGGCCCCCTAACATACTTCTTCCGCCTATATATCTCCATATACCCTAAAAACATCAGCGAGCACAATAGATCGCAAGTTCCGCTGCTAGAAGCCTCTGTAGCCACCGAAAACCAATCTAGACCCGTTCCGGCAACCTGCCGGAGGGGGAATCCCTCTCTGGTGGCCATCTTCATCATCCCGGTGCTCTCCATGACGAGGAGGGAGTAGTTCTCGCTCGGGGCTAAGGGTATGTACCAGTAGCTATGTGTTTGATCTCTCTCTCTCGTGTTCTTGAGGTGATGTGATCTTGATATATCGCGAGCTTTGCTATTATAGTTGGATCTTATGATGTTTTCTCCCCCTCTACTCTCTTCTAATGGATTGAGTTTCCCCTTTGAAGTTATCTTATCGGATTGAGTCTTTAAATATTTGAGAACACTTGATGTATGTCTTGCCGTGCGTATCTGTGGTGACAATGGGATACCACGTGATTCACTTGATGTATGTTTTGGTGATCAACTTGCGGGTTCCGCCCATGAACCTAAGCATAGGGGTTGGCACACGTTTTTGTCGTGATTCTCCGGTAGGAACTTTGGGGCACTCTTTGAGGTTCTATGTGCTGGTTGAATAGATGAATCTGAGATTGTGTGATGCATATCGTATAATCATACCCACGGATACTTGAGGTGACATTGGAGTATCTAGGTGACATTAGGGTTTTGGTTGATTTGTGACTTAAGGTGTTATTCTAGTACGAACTCTGGGGCTGTTTGTGACACTTATAGGAATAGCCCAACGGATTGATTGGAAAGAATAACTTTGAGGTGGTTTCGTACCCTACCATAATATCTTCGTTCGTTCTCCGCTATTAGTGACTTTGGAGTGACTCTTTGTTGCATGTTGATGGATAGTTATGTGATCCAATTATGTTATTATTGTTGAGGGAACTTGCACTAGCGAAAGTATGAACCCTAGGCCTTGTTTCAACGCATTGCAATACCGTTTATGCTCACTTTTATCATTAGTTACCTTGCTGTTTTTATATTTTCATATTACAAAAACCTATATCTACTATCCATATTGCACTTGTATCACCATCTCTTCGCCGAACTAGTGCACCTATACAATTTACCATTGTATTGGGTGTGTTGGGGACACACGAGACTCTTTGTTATTTGGTTGCAGGGTTGCTTGAGAGAGACCATCTTCATCCTACAATTCCTACGGATTGATAATCCTTAGGTCATCCACTTGAGGGAAATTTGCTACTGTCCTACAAACCTCTGCACTAGGAGGCCCAACAACGTCTACAAGAAGAAGGTTGTGTAGTAGACATCAAGCTAGCAAATTTAGTTAGTTTTTGATGCTACTGGGAAGAAAAGAGAAGAATACCACCGGAGCTGCGACGAACTCCGATGAACACAAAAACCCTAAAGTGGATCTATGAAGAAAAGGGGGAACACTTACCGAAGCTGTTAAGGTAGCAAAGGTGTGCCGCAGTTCTATGGAGCGTTCAGGTCGATGCAGCGGCCAAGGATGAGGCAGAGACGAAGCTTGATGACGGCGGCGGCGTTCGGGCGCAGGGGCATCGTGAGGAGGAAGAAGAGATGAAGAGGTAGCATAGGAAACGGAAATGGGGAGGTGGTCTCAGCCCTATTTATAAGGCGAACAGATAAGCGACATGCGCGAGAATCGAAGAGCTCAAAAATGGATATTTAATAAGGTTGTCGCCTCAATGATTGGATACTCATTAATGAAGGGCATCTTCAGCTTCAACGAATAGGTGACATCATGACGGTTTACTGCGGATCTGAAGGATGACATCACGGCGGTTTACAAGATCCATGCGAAGGTGCTAGGGCAAGAATTTTTCTATGTGTTGAAGATTGACATGAGCAAGTTCAAATCAATCTGGGGCCTAATGTTGGGGATATTACTACTGGACGTAAACCGGCCAGGGGCAGCCGGGTTAACTCTATGATGATTAGAGGCCCATAAAAACATAAGGATGGTGGCGCTTTACGAAGGCCCAAGGCCCAAAGGCAGGTTAAGGCCTGTAGATGTAAACCGACTTTCTCATGTAACTTGTATTGTAAGATAGGGAGGATAGAGACCGAGTTGGACACATTGATGATCCGGCCTCAGGACTCTGTAAGCCAATGGGCGTCGACCTATGTATATAAAGAGACGACCTGGCGGTGGTTTAGGGACAACACACAACAACTCGAGAGCCAGGCAAAGCGGATTCGCTCCCTGGTCATCGAAACCCCAACAATTCCATCACAACTAGAGGTAGTCTTTTACCTTCATCGAAGGGGCCGAACTAGTATAAAACTCTCGCGTCCCTTGTCCAGTTTAACCTCTTTAAGCTAACCCATAGCGATGGCTCCACGACTAACCTTTCACGAGGACATCTGCCGTGACAAAACCACGACAGTGGGCGACAAAACGCCATCTCCACCAGCCGCAAAACCCCAGCCTCCTCTGTCCTCCACCCCATCACGCCCATCCACCTTCGCCCTCCTCCATCACACTGGAGCCGGTACCCAGACATCATCGTCCAACGGAACCACAACCACAACGCCCTCAAGGAGTTAAGAGCTGAAGCCGAGGCAGAGCTGTGCACGTCCCTGGAGTTGTTCAAACTGGCGACCAGGTGTGCAAGAGCCGAGGAGGGGCGCCTCTCCCTCCTCGAGCTCCCAGCCGCAGACCTGGAGGAGAAGAAAGCCAAGGCCAAGGACGTGAAGTGCAAGGGAGCAGCCGTGCTCGCAGCGGAACCAGACACCAAGCGTGGCAGAGATCAACCAGAGTCATCCAAGAGCAGCAGTCCGTTCTGCGCCTTCCACAACCTGAATACCCACAACACTAGCGATTGTCAAGAGCTCAGAGCCATTCACGAAGGACGCTTCGGTCGACGCCCCGAGCGCGGTGACCGGGGCTACGGCCGAGGAGGAGGAGGACGTGGTGGCGGACGCTGGGACGACCGTGGCCCGCACCAGGTGTGGCGCGACCGGCCTCGTGAGGATCGCTGGCAGGATCAGCCTCACGAGGGCGCCTGGAGGGATCAGCCTCGTGAGCATCATCCTCAAGGCAACGCCGGACTCCCTCCGCTGCCGCCACCACCAAGAAGGAATGACGAACACCATCAAGATGAGGGGCCTGGGGGCTTCTAGGAACCGCGTGCTATCGCCTGCATCTTGGGCGGAGCGCAGGCCCCAGCCTTGTAGCGTACCTTCAAGCAGTTTGCTCGTGAAGTGAATGTAGTCCTCACCAAGCTCGAAGCCACATGCCCGCTCAGATGGTCCCAGTGCCCCATCATGTTCAACTCGGCAGATCAGCTCAAGTGCGCAGCTATCGCTGGCGCCCTCCCGATGCTTTGCTCCCCAGTCATCAGCAACATGCAAGTTACCAAGACCCTCCTCGACAGCGGCGCAGAGCTCAATGTCCTGTCCGTCGACACATTCGACAACCTCCAAGTGCCATATGATCAGCTTCAGCCTACCAAGCCTTTCTCAGGAGTGACCGACGGTTCTACCACACCGATAGGGCAGGTCCGCCTCCCTGTCACCTTTGGGGAACACAAGAACTACCGCACCGAGCTCATTGACTTCGACGTCGCGCACATTCGTCTGCCGTACAATGCCATCCTCAGGTATCCAGCCCTGGCCAAGATCATGGCGGTGACCCATCATGGCTACAATGTCCTCAAGATGCCGGGACGCGGCGGGATCATCATGGTCCCATGTGAAGAAAGAGATGCGGTGTGCAGCCTCGAGCGTGCCTTCCAAGCCGCAGCAATCGACATCCCCGACAGCAAGGGCGAGGGCCCTCCTGAGGTCATCCCCAAGAAGAAGAAGCACATGCGCCGTGCAGGACCTCAGGAGGGTGGCGTCACAACCGGAGCCTCGTCAGGATCAGCACCCGCTCCCGGGGCGCCTCCCTCCATTGCATAGGAAGGTGCGCCCATCACCCTTCTCGGGCAGCGCTCGGGGGCTTTCTTTTGGAAGGCCTTAGACCTTGCCCACATCACGAGGGAGGCGCTTGGGCACCACTTGGAGGCATGCTTCACGACACGTTTCCCTCAGGAGGGCACAGGGCAAGGATCGCCCACCATTTAGGAGTTCATCACCAAGACCACCCAGGAATTGCAAGATGGAAGGGCCATGAGCGGCGACTGCCGCTCACGGGGTGCAGCTTCTCATCCAGGCGAGGATGCTGGGCTGCGCGTCTATATCGACATTCCAGGGCTCAATAGGGCTGCTTCTCAGCAGCTTTTCTAGCCTTCGCGCATGGGACGCTACGAGGGCCCACTGCACAGCTACATTTGCATGCCCTTCGGCCTGCCGAGCGTGTCGTCTGCCTACCAGCGCAACTTGCGGCGCATCCTAGCGTCTCAGGAGGCCAGGCACCATGCCGTCCTGATGGAGATGGAGATGGTCCTCATGGGACCACCTGAGCCCCTAGAGCCTCTTGAGGCTCAGGGCCCCGGTGGCTCGTGAGGAGCAACCCGTTCGCTACGCGCCTTCAGCTTCCCCAACTCTCCTTCGTCAACATAACCAGGTGACATTTTCCAAGTTCATTTAGCTGGGAGCGCCCCTCAGGCTGCATCATTCCCAGGTCGTGTGGGTCCGTCCCTGTGGCATGTATCCCTTTTTATGTATTTAGCTTACCTTGTTGGGAGCGCCCCTCGGGCTACATCATCCCCAAGCCGCTCGGGCCTGACCCGGTGGAACGTATCTCCCATGCACTTACTTAAGCCTGCTACTGTCATGTTTAATCTAACTATGATTACTACCTGCTCAATCGTCACCTCCCACGGGGCCTCCTCACGCCAGCACGGTGCCGGTGCACGGGTCGGTCCCTGCCACGTCAAAAAACCTGAGCGGTCGAGCTGTGGCTTGTGGCACGCCCCACGCACATCACCTCACTGGGCCCTCAGTGCTTTCACTCCCTCACGGAGCAACCAGCGGCAGGCTGGTAACCATAACGACAGATCATGTTCTTCCTTATGCTGGCTCACAGGAATCTCACGAGGATAACACCAGGCGGCACCGCGAGCTCCCACCTCTTCCAAGTAATCCACTTGCACGTTAAAAGGGGGGCTCCTGAGCATCGTGACTCAGGAGCTCTTACTGGCTCTCCAGCCCTCACCCCCTGGCCTTGACCACGGCACGCGTCCTGGCATACCAGCGGTGGCTGTGCTCGCTCGAGGGCCGGGACCTGAGGACGTAGAGCACAAAGGAGAGCATAGGAAAGGGGAAGGCTCGTATGGGCCTGACCTAGCTACGCTGCAGATGTTCGCTCATAGGTCTGGCGCATCATGAAGAATCGACCCCGGACCGCCAAGATAAGTCACGAGTTCAGAGCAACTAACTATTGGAACCTACGAGACACGCTCGCCGCAGCCCTGTTGCGGCAACGTCGCCTCCCTTTCTTATCTTACCACGGCTGCTTGAGCGCTAAAGGGGACCCCCTGAGCATCGCGCCTTAGGATCTCTTACTGGACCTCAGGCCGCTCACCTCCTGGCCTTGACCACGGCACGCGACCTGACATACCAGCGATGGCTGAAGCTTGCCTGGGGACCGGGACCTGTCAGCGTAGAGCAACAAGCTGTCACGAGATTGGAAAGGGAAGACCGAGCCTAAACAGGACTTGCGCTCACCAGGCTTTCATAATTAGGATAATATCAACAAAAGACATTGCAGACTCTTTACACGCCCCCACGGGGTACTTCTTGATTCCTCGCAGGGAACAAAAGACGAGAACCTAGGAGGATCCTATCTACAAACCCCTGCGGTCGACGCCATCATCAACAGTGGGCCATGGGAGGCCGGCACTAACCCCATCCAGATCAGCGACGGCGGCGGCCGAACTTTGCGGCCCTGCTCCGGGTGCGACGAGATCTCGGGGGCACGTAGCTATTGTCGCTCGTCTCCGGAGTCTCGTAGAGCTCGAGAGAACCACTGGACTCCCAACAGTCGCTGCTGCTGGAGCAGCCGCGAGCAGGGCACGCCTCATCCTGGCGCCCCCCTTCGGGGCAACACTCCGAGCGGCGACCCTCCACGTTGAAGACCTTGAAGAACATCATGGAGGCGTCGTCGTACTCGAAGTGGATTGCGAGGGCACCCTCCGCATGGCAAACCCGCGCGGCCTCTCCCCAGCCATGAGTCATGAAGATCTTGCTGGTGGATACTGCTTCAACCTCTGCTCCGGTCGCTGGAGCATCGCAGTCAGCATGCTGCAACTAGAGTTCGAGAGGCCCCCTCGGCGGCATCACGTCAGAGAAGAAGCGCGGGAAGAAGATCCATGAGCTTGGGGGCATCACCGCCCACAGCACAAGCTCGCGTGAGGAGCCCGCGGCATGGACTCCAGGAGCGACGGCACTCGTCGCCGCAACGCGTCGACCTTGGCCGCGGTGCGCGCGCCGACGCTCGTTGCTCCTTCCTCCCGAGCCCCCGGCTTGGGCGTGCAAGGGCATCGGATACCCAGGAGGAGGCCGCTCACACAAAGGCCTCGTCACCACCTGCATCACCACAATGTTGCGACAGTGGACCGACCTCTTCTTCGGCGGAAGCAGCGCCGGCATGTCGAGGGGAATCTTTCCCTTCTCGTCAGCTAAGAACCTTCGGATCGACGCCATTGAAGTTGCTGCTAGTAGTAGAGAAGGAGAAGCAATGAAGGCAAGCACTGTCTGTGCCAGCCTCTTTGTCAAGACGGGCAGTTGTTGAGGCAGCGTGGGGAAGAGGAGACACTCACATCCAATCAACCGCCACGCATCAACCGAGGCCGCATGCTTTTGGGGCCAGCGGCACTCCACGCTTGACCTTTGGCTTCGCCTCGAAGCCAAGCCCAAGCGCGCCTTGGGCCCGGGGGTTACTGTCGGCTTTCTATGAATGGGGGTCCCCAGACTTTCCTGCCTACGGCCCATGGCGTGGCTGAGATAGTAGGTCTGTATGGCCCATCTTCAGCAATGAGGTATTCAAGACCCTCGTGAGGGGCCAAGCCTCGCGAGGCGGACGATGCAAGACCTCCTCAGGAGCGGCCTCGCCAGGAAGGCTCACGAGGGGCGGGGAGATCAAGGCAAGGCAAACCTCACGAGGTCCACGCGGGCGCGAGCGTGCGCATTGTCCTTGATTCCTCTTTGGTGCCAAGGGGGCAAGCGCAGGCGCGGAGTACCGAGGCATCAAGCAAAGGTTTCCATATCAGTGCAACGAGACCAAGACCAGCAGGACGGCAAGACAGAGATCGCCATGTTGCCCAAGACGGCGTCACCACGAGAGCCTTTTGCAGGCAAAGACTACTTTTGTTAGGATAAGCTGTACTAGCTGTCCCCTTTCAAATTGGCCGTTGTTGGATCCTTCCCGCTCAATATTTGGGGAGAGGACCAGGACCTATATAAGTAGAACTAGCCACCATAGTAGGGAGAGAACTTATGGGGAGAGAGAAAAGAGACGAAAAGAGATGGCGAAAAGAGGAGAGGGAGAACTCATTTAGAGGCATCTCACTCACACAAGTTCATAAAGGACAAGAACACATCAACCTGAGGAGGTTGTTCTTCCCCTTGTACTGTTCATCATCAGCCCAAGAGGCAATCCACCACCACCACACTGGAGTAGGGTATTACACCACAACGGTGGCCCAAACCAGTATAAATCTTGTGTCTTTGTCTTGTGAGTTCGTCGAGTTCGTCCACGAGATCTAAGAGAGCTAGGGCGTGGATCGATAGGGAGAAAACCTTCGCGCGCACCCAGTGTTTGAAGCTCGAGGGTTTTTCCGGAACCCGTGATCCGACACCATGGAAGCGGGGCCCTATTGGAAACTAAGGGATATTAAGGCCTGCTTTTAATAGAGTACAGGACCAAACATTAGCACTTAGTGAATACATGAACTCCTCAAACTACGGTCATCACCGGGAGTGGTCCCGACTATTGTCACACTGGGGTTGCCGGATAATAACACGTAGTAGGTGACTATAACTTGCAATATCGGATCAAAAACACAAATATATTCATCAAAACATAACAGGTTCGGATCTGAAATCATGGCACTCGGGCGCTAGTGACAAGCATTAGGCATAGCAAAGTCATAGCAACATCAATCTTAGAACATAGTGGATGCTAGGGATCAAACCCTAACAAAACTAACTCAATTACATGGTAAATCTCATCCAACCCATCACGGTCCAGCAAGCCTACGATAGAATTACTCACACACGGCGGTGAGCATCATGAAATTGGTGATGGAGGATGGTTGATGATGACGATGGCGACGGAATCCCCACTCCGGAGCCCCGAACGGACTCCAGATCTCCCCTCTCAAGGAAGTACAGGGCTTGGCGGCGGCTCCATATCATAAAACATGATGAATCCTTCTCTCTGATTTTTTTCTCCCCGAAAGAGAATATATTGAGTCGGAGTTGAGGTCGGTGGAGGTCCAGGGGGCCCACAAGGTCGGAGGGCACGCCCCCACCCTTGTGGCTAGGGTGTGGGTCCTCCTGGTGCTCATTCTTTCGCCAATATTTGTTATTAATTCCAAAACTTAGCTCCATGAAGTTTCAGGTCATTTTGAGAACTTTTTATTCTACACAAAAATAACACCATGGCAATTCTGCTAAAAACTGCGTCAGTCCGGGTTAGTTCCATTCAAATCAAATTAGGGTCCAAAACAAGGGAAAAAGATTTTGGAAAATTAGATACGACGGAGACGTATGACGGTGTCCTGGACTATGGGGTACTCACCCCGTCGTCTCTCGACAAGTGGGTCGGGCCGAGGACCCTCATGGCGATTCACTATTGGGCCAGTTCGGACAGCCCATGCCGCATACAAGGGAGATCCCAGAAGACTTGGCGCCCAAGACGAGGACTCTCCTAAACCCTAGGCCTCTGGTGTGTTATATAAACCGAGGCCAGGCTAGTCAATAGACATCTAATATTCATTAGAACAATCTCGTGGTAGATACATGTACTCTATACTACACCTCATCTGAATACAATCAAAAGCAGGACGTAGGGTTTTACCTCCATCAAGAGGGTCCGAACCTAGGTAAAATCTCGTGTCCATGTTACCATTGCTCCAAGATTCCTAGCTTAGGACCCCTACTACGAGATATGCTGGATATAGAACCAACATTGGTGCTTTCATTGAGAGCTTGCTAGGTGTTAATCGTGGTTTGATAGGAATCAAAATCGATCAGGTGATGTTTTTTCAATTAGATCAGTATTGTATAAACTGATTTGTAGGCAAAGGATTTTCATTGCCGCCTCCTTTATTTTGTCTGTAGATCGGATTATAGTCGGCAGAGAATTCAACGGATACTGCCGAACTGATGTGATGCGAGTTGCTAGATCCAATTTGACATCACGCCTTGCTCCTAACAAAGATTAAACAAGGATAGTCTGCCAGCAGCAACCGCGCTGCGGAATCTACTGACGTGCCATCCTAAGCGGACGCTTAAAGGGACAAGTACCCGGTGGCAACACCGTACAAGGCCACAAAAGAAGCGCAGAAGTGCATGGATTCCAAAAAGCATCATGGCGTAAAGCTGCCCAAGACAGACCAGGATCAAGAAAATTTTAATGATGCCAGCTGTTCTTGTCACCTGGTTGTTCCTGTCGCCTGGCGCGGTAGCCTAGAGTTGCAGGTTCACTGCCCAGGTCTGGCCGACAATGATCTAGCCGAGGAGACCGTGTTGAGACAGACGCATGGGCCGATCAAAATCTAGCTCGGCAGAGCACACATCAGGGAGATTCATTATTTCCTTTTTTGATTCAGCCAGGCCCTCTGCTACTTGTTTCTGAAAGGTTTGTAGACCTAAAATACTACTGACCCAATTAACTACTAGTTTTGCAGCCCGGTACCCTAAATTTGGTCAAAGGACTCTAGTATGTACCGCTGTTTCACGTAAGGATCAAAAACCAATATATTCTTAGTGTTTGGTGGTACCAGTTCTGTACATATCACTTCTTTTTTACCTCGGTCTGCTACAGCCATGGCTATCAAACATGTTTTATTTCTTCTGGTTATTTGTTTAGCACGTGAATTATTACATAGAGATTGTTTTCTGTTCTTTTGTGCTGCATTATTTTTGCAGAGAAATGTTTCCGACCCTTGTACATGGTGTCAGACTGGCCAGTCTCTCGCTATCACCTCAGCATGTCGACCAATGTCGATATTGACCTCGCGCCAGACAATCAACCTCGACTATGTCACGCCGCCACCTCGGCAATCCGATGTCGTCGTCCAGCTTGCACTAATCACGCCAGACCAATCTTAGCGCAGTCACAGGAAAATTTGACTTTTTTTCCTTTTTCTATTATTTAATTAATTTTGGTGGCAGTCTACACTTTCACTAATGTGGTATGAGTACTTTGGGGCGACTCTTTCACAACAATTGCTACATGGAGATCAGGCCGACAGCCACCGCGCCGACCGACACCTCAACGCAATGAGTTCGGATGATGCTAGGCCGATGTTTTCGCCCCCACGCATGCCGGCCTACATCAACATATTCGCGCCACCACTCCATCAAACCGACCTCGGCGCCCGGGCCAAGCTTACCTGATTATTCGCTTCGCATATATTAATTATGCATTATATTTTCTTTCTTTCAATTATTGTTGTTTCTTGCTTGCACTATTTTGTTTGTGTATGAAATTGATTTTGGCTATGATATATGGTCACCTTGGCGTGCCGATGTTGTCATCCCACTTTTATCGACCGAATTGTGTCGTTACTTCGGTGCACTACTCGTGCGAACATTAAGCTGATGCTTGATATGCGGACCTGCTTCGTCATGTTAGCGGGGCTGGGGGCTCCACCTCGCCACATCAACGATGTTGCGTTGCCACTTCAGAGCACTGAGCTCTTTGCTCGTCCACCTTATGGCAGCTCGGGGGATTGGACCTAGTCCGGCCGCAGGCTCGACCGCGTCATCTACGCCAAGCACATTAACCAGCTAAGTCGCTTCCATGCTTAGTTTTTTAATTCTGGTTCGGTTCGACCAGACATTATATTTATGTTAAAAACTTAGTTTGTGAACAAACGAGGTTCGTTAAAAACCACTTTTCTTTACCCGTGTTAACTGGGGCTCTTAAATTTATATGAGCCATTTTGTAATAAATGTTCTTCTTCTAAGTCGTTGCAAAGTCTTTTTCTACCACTCCTTTTTCGACTTGAGTGTGTGGTCAATCGCCGGATGGCCTAGTTTCTCTCTAAAGCAACTCGGGTTTGGTTCGCTAAACTGGCCTAACGAGAAGTACTCCGCCTCTGGGATAGGAAATTGAAGCCGTAGGCTGACCCGCTTGAAGTCTTGATATCGGATGTGTCGTGTTAAAGCACGACAGAAGCACAAAAAATTTGAAGACCAATTTTGGATTGGCACAAAAAACTTGATTTAGTTCGGATTTAAAGTTTTTACTTAAGTCTTTTCGTTTTCCAGGCTTATGCCACTTTTAACCTATTTGTGTGTTTCCAACATAAGTCTTGCAGTACAACACTAAACACCCTTAAAGCTTCGGCACTATCAACAAGGTGCCGCAGCTAGAGCCGAACCGATCAAAAAGCCACGATACTCCGAGAAGTCCTCGGCAAACGTTCTAGGATATTGCTTTGTATGCATCTGTTTCGAATTGTGTATTCGGTCAATAGTTGGGTCGCTCGGCTCGTGTGCTTGCCTCCTACATTTCGCTTTGTTTGGCTAGGTGCGCAAAGGGAGAACCACTGCGATTGTGCTTCCATCTAGCATGGTTAAGCACCTCACTGGAGAAAGCCGAAAACTGACTGTCACAATAAGCGTAAACTGGTCAGCGATCAGATGACTGTATTAAACTATAAGATCGATAGAGTTCACCTCGTCTTAAATGACGGTCCGTTCATAACATTAGCCGAAGTGTTTACGGCTTGACTCGATTGTCGCCGAGCACTAACCGGGGGCTAGTAACTGGCCTCCCAACTTTAAGCTCCAATGACTAAGTGAAAGTTATAAAGCCCACATATCTGATTGCCTTGTTTCTGCTAGCACAACCGCCTTCGGGCACCAAGACGTCGGCTAAGGGTTGTTTTGTTATTGCGGAAACACACTGTGTAGCATCCACAAGGGGGATGAAAGCCGACGATGGGCCACGTTCAACTGATAAATGGTTGCAACGGAGTCAAAATAAACACATCATCGGTGTTTGTATTTAATATATGAGGGCTGCCTTCCATAATCATCGTTATAAAGCCACAAATACGCATCAATTTGAGTTAAGATTTTGGCCAAGCTGGGTTGCCTAGCTCCTGTGCTTACCCCTACGTTCCCGATTTTTCTCCTAGGCGGTAAAGGGAGCACCTCTGTGAACGTTACTACCGGGTCATCCGAGTTAGTACCTCAGATTGGGTGAAGCCGAAAGCTAGCGATCCTAAAGGATATAATTGGTCGGCAACGACGGAAGTGAAAATTTAGGTTCGCTAAAAACCACATAGTTCGGGAACTTTCCCCAAACTAAATCCTCAATATTTTCCTCCCACGTTGATCAGAGGTGACGTTTCATTATGATGATCAGCATGACAACCCAAAGAAAGGAACCGATAGCGGGACTATTTTCCTTGGACGATGTATCTTACATAAAAAGTAATATAACATATCTCTCTGTGTACCTTTTTTATAAAACCGTATGGCCGAATTGCTTTGTTTGTCGTAAATCTTTGCCCTCATAAAGGCTTTATAAAGTAGGACAAACACTCCTCAGCTACTGGCCGAGGAGGTGCAAGCCCATGGTCGGTCAACAAAGTTTTGTACAATGCGGATCCGAGCATTAATGATGTAAAGTACTTGGATACATAGAATCATTACACATAATTTATGATTTTACTTTGGATATCGATCCTTAATTCGGCCACCCGTGCCCGCATTAAGGCTTGGTGGCTACTAGGCTTCAGGCTTACCATTTACTGATATTAAAGGGGCACAACGATCCCCTGATCTGGTGTTGCCACCCGACTAGTGTCCCGAGGGCTACTGCATTTACAATTCAATGCAGAAAATTTAAGTGCAATATAGTTTCCGGGGAGATTATGATCCTCGGGTTGGTCGGCCGCACCCAACCTGAGTCTCGAGGTCTGTGCACACTGCTTTTGTGTTCAGAAGTACGCTGCTGAGCTAGGATTCGATCCTCAGGCCGATTTCGTGAATTGACCCGAGTCTCAGGGGCTACTGGATCAGCGGTCTTATGTCACCCATTAGGTTTTAGACCGACACACACCTTGAGGGCTATTGACTATACATCTCGGCAGAGAATAAATCACACACTTCGGAAGTAGCCTAACATAGAACTCGGATGTGAGTGGCTAGCTTTACCGAGGGTGTTTTCAGCATTAAGCTTCGCTGAACTCCTCCAAACTTTTCATGACCAAGCTAGTCTAGGACACCTTAGATGCCGAATAGCATTTGACTTCGGTTATACAAATACACCTCGAATACAGTCCGATGTTCGAGCCCGGATACAGTTCGGCATTGGTGCTTGACTGCAAAAGATACCTCAGAAGCAGTTCGGCACAAAGCTCGGTTGCAAGTGGCCGACTGCATAGAGGGCATCTCCGGCATTAGGCTCGGTTCTACCCTTTTAACTTTTTCAAGACCGAGGTAATATATGACACTTTGAATACATTCCGGTGCTAGAGCTCGGATACATTCCTGTGTTGGATCTCGGAAGCGGTCCGATGTTGGTGCTCGGCTGCAAAAGATATCTCAGATGCAGTCTGGTGTTGGAGCTCGGACGCAAGAGGACACTGCCGCACGGGAACAATTTCAAACCCGGGGTATGGCATAAAAATAACAAGGCATTGATAAAGGCCGAGAACTTAAAGGGGCTCCTTGGATACCCGACGTGTAAACTCTTCGGATTCACTTCGGCGATCCTCAAGATCGAAGATGGGAAGATTTGTTGAACCAGTTTTCGAGACCGGCGACCGAAGATGAAGAACAGTTTGGAAGAATCGAGGAGCGTCCCCAACTTGAAGACCAGTTTAGGGGGCTACTGACGGTGTCCTGGACTACGGGGTACTCACCCCGTCATCTCCCGACAAGTGGGTCGGGCCGAGGACCCCCATGGCGGTTCACTATTGGGCTAGTTCGGACAGCCCATGCTGCATACAAGGGAGATCCCACAAGACTTGGCGCCCAAGACGAGGACTCTCCTAAACTCTAGGCCTCTGGTGTATTATATAAACCGAGGCCAGGCTAGTCAATAGACATCTAATATTCATTAGAACAATCCCGTGGTAGATACATGTACTCTATACTACACCTCATATGAATATAATCAAAAGCAGGACGTATGGTTTTACCTCCATCAAGAGGGCCCGAACCTGGATAAAATCCCGTATCCATGTTACCATTGCTCCAAGAAGCCTAGCTTAGGACCCCTACTACAAGATATGACGGGTATAGAACCAACAATGTATCACTTAGTTAACACATTTTACTTGTGAATATGACATGCCTTCCTCTTCTTGGTACATACTGCGTCTTTCTATTAACCATGTTCCTACATCAAACTACTTTTCTTGTGTATCCCTCATCAATCAGTTCTGACGAGACAACTACAAATTGAGAGTGTAATAGTGGTTGCATCTTGCATATCATTTCAAACATGTATTGCCTCTAATTTGTTGAAGTGCCACTTATAATGAGACACGTCCAACTAGGTAGAGTGATTTTGGTTGGATCTTTCATATGGTGTCTAGATTGCATTGCTTCCAAAATTTTGAAATGCCTTCTGCTTAGCGTTTTTCGTACATATTCCATCCTCCTACAATGTGCTTCCCTTACATAAAAGTTGTGTTTGTCAATATCATGTATGAACAAATTTGGAAGTGCGAATTTCATTCCTTTTTCTTATGTGTTTACTTGACAAGGCAAAATCTAAAAGGACAAAGTCACAGAATGATGGTGGTCCCCTGGAGCAACTGAAACAAATGATCTCTGCAGATTCTCCTGCTACTCCTACTGTAGTGCAAGTTCCAAATCTCATCTCCCCTAATCCACAACCCCAGGTGCTTGCTCTAATATGGCAGTGTGATATCTGGTTGCATGTTGCATATGGTGCCTAGCTTGTATTGCTCCGAATTTGTTAAATTGCATCTCCTTAGCTTACACATTATACATGTGAATCTGACACGCCTTCCTGTTTTTTTACATACTACAGCTGCCTATCACACCATGTTCTTACATCAAACTATTGTTCTTGTGTATCTTGCATCTATCACTTCTGATGAGACAGTCACACCTGCGGGTTAGTCACTGGTACGCGTCGGTGCTATACAAACTGTTTTAACACCTTTCCGTGACGGCGTTCAGAACTGTCGCCAAGTGAGTGATGGTGATAGGGTGGTCCTTCCCACATGACCCAGAAACCGTCGGGGATATGCCCTCCTGGGACACACGCTCGACAAAATTAGGTCGAGTGCGACCGGCAAGCATTGAAATACGGTTATACGTACAATAGTGCTGAAAAAAAATACAATTATACATGCGAAATCATTTGTAGTCGTAAGTACATCCCACACAGTCAGTTCCCCCTAAACGTTTCCGTTCATATGAACATCCAACATAGTCGCTCCAAGGAAAATGTTTCCCTTCATAGGTACATCACACACAATTTTCCCCATTAAATCGTTTGTGATAGCGTTGCCATTACACACGATATTACCAATTTTATCGTTTGTGTTATTGAATGCATCACACATAGTGCGTAGAAGAAAATGTGTGGCAAATGTTATCCATCACACATAGTTTTTATGTGTTAAATGTTTGTGCAAGGTGGCCTAACGCAAACAGTTTTCAAGAGGATGTCGTGTGTGATTGTGTGTGCAGTGGAGATTAATTGCACATGTAGTGGATCCTAGAAACGTGTCTGATCTCCACGTCCATCACAGACATTTCACTTTCTTAAACCATCTGTAGTGTAATCCCTAATTAATCCCTAATTTAAAACTCACATGTTTTGAATTAGAAAGTAGGCAAACACTTATTTCATATCCAACCATGTTTATTACAAATATAGGTTCAACCATGAATGCATAATTCGATGCACATGTACATATACTAAAGAACTACATAAGCACCAAGTAAAGAATGATGAACCAAAGTTGTACTAAAGACTGTCAAGAGAGAGGCGAAAGACATTCTGGTTGCTGGAGAAGGTGAAGCGGAATGGCCATATTGTGCCCTCCTCCATGCGTAATGCGCGCACGACTCTAGGACAAACCCTTGTGATGGCTGCCCGTCCATCCTTCACTATCTTCATTACGACTTCTCGATGCTCACTGTAGTCTGGATGAAATACTTTAACCTTCGTTGCGTGACCACCAATCATGTACTTTGCGAGGTAATCTTGAGTGAACTGCTTCGGGAACCACTGCTAACGAAAAAGATTCAGACATTGTTGTCTAACAACTCATTATGGGAAGTAAAAAGAGAAGGCTACGGAGTTTGTAGTTACCATCCAACAACTCACTGTTGTCTTGGATACAACATAAACAAATAGTTTGCTTGCCACCATTTCTATGTTTTTGCTAATAATCCTTATCAGTTTCCTCACTTGATGCTTGTTCATGAATATCTCATTGCCCCATACGCAATAAGGGTCGATGCGTGGATCCTTGCCAAGGGCATATGTACCTACAAGCAACAAATCAATATTAGAAGCTAACAAGTGTCCAGGCTTGGATCTATATGCACTACATTATGGAACGACGTGGGGAGTACATGCCGAGGGATGAAGCTAACCTCGGCGGAAAATGGTGGCCACT
Source organism: Triticum dicoccoides (assembly GCF_002162155.2). Classification (NCBI taxonomy): domain Eukaryota; kingdom Viridiplantae; phylum Streptophyta; class Magnoliopsida; order Poales; family Poaceae; genus Triticum; species Triticum dicoccoides. Next base: position 332,272,863 of record NC_041390.1, on the reverse strand, counting down.
CCTATTGTTGTCCTGCATAAGTAGTGGAGAGGAATGATAAGTACAGCAACCTTAACATCAAACAAATATAGCAAAGGTAAACAACATCATCTCTAAATGATAGCTTGAATGTGTAGGTTTTAGCATACTGTTAAAGGGATATAAAATGGAAGGCAATGTTACCGACAGCAGGCTTAACAGCCATAAAATATTGCAATTGAAAGTGGTATTCTTGAAAATGAATAGAATGTAGGTAATGCTTAAACATCATCGTTGATAAATGTGTAAAACTGAAATAAAGGGCATGTGTTAACTACACCAGGCATAACTGGAACCAAATATATCCGTTCAAACTGCTATTGATGTAGTCGAGCGGCACAGTTCTCACTGCAACCAACCAACAAGCAAATACAGATAAACATGGCATATGCTTGAAAACTGGACAAATGCTCACTGCAACCAACCTAACAAGCAAATACAGATAAACAAGGCATCTGCTTGAAAACTGGACAAATGCTAAAAAGCAACCTAACAACCAAATACAGATAAACAAGGCATCTACTTGATAACTGGACAAATGCTCACTTCAACGAAACTAAGAACCAAATACATATAAACAAGGCATCTGCTCGATAACTTGAAAAATGCTCACTTCAACCAACCTAACAACTGATATGTCTCCAACGTATCTATAATTTTTTATTGTTCCATGCTATTATATTATCCATCTTGGATATTTTATATGCATTTATATGCTATTTTATATGATTTTTGGGACTAACCTATTAACCTAGAGCCCAGTGCTAGTTTCTGTTTTTTCCTTGTTTTTTGAGTTTTACAGAAAAGGAATACCAAACGGAGTCCAATTGACGTGCCAATTTTTGATGATTTTTTATGGACCAAAAGAAGCCCCTAGAGTAAAATAGTTGGGCCATAAGAGTCCCGAGCCATCCACGAGGGTGGAGGGCGCGCCCTACCCCCCTAGGCGCGCCCCCTGCCTCGAGGATGACTCGGAGACCCCCCTGACGTGAGACCGACGCCAAAAATTCCTATAAATACAGAAACCCATGAAAAGAAACCTAGATCGGGATTTCCGTTGTCGCAAGCCTCTATAGCCACCAAAAACCAATCGGGACCCTGTTCCGGCACCCTGCCGAAGGGGGGAATCATCACCGGTGGCCATCTTCATCATCCCAGCGCTCTCCATGACGAGGAGGGAGTAGTTCACCCTCGGGGCTGAGGGCATGTACCAGTAGCTATGTGTTTTATCTCTCTCTCTCTCGTGTTCTTGATGAGGCACGATCTGGATGTAACACGAGCTTTGCTAGTATAGTTGGATCTTATGATGTTTCTCCTCCTCTATCTGCTTGTGATGAATTGAGTTTTCCCTTTGAAGTTATCTTATCGGATTGAGTCTTTAAGGATTTAAGAACACTTGATGTATGTCTTGTGTGGGATACCTATGGTGATGATATGTCTCCAACATAACTATAATTTTTGATTGTTCCATGCTATTATATATTCTGTTTTGGATGTTTAATGGGCTTATTTATACACTTTTATATTATTTTTGGGACTAACCTATTAACCGGAGGCCCAGCCCAAATTGCTATTTTTTGCCGATTTCAGTGTTTCGTAGAAAAAGAATATCAAACGGAGTCCAAACGGAATGAAACCTTCGGGAGCGTGATTTTTGGAACAAACGTGATCCATAGGACTTGGAGTGGACGTCAAGCAACCAACGAGGAAGCCACGAGGCAGTGGGGCACGCCTCCCCCACTGGGTGCGCCCTCCACCCTCGTGGGCCCCTCGTGGCTCCACCGACCTACTTCTTCCTCCTATATATACCTACGTACCCTGAAAACATCAGAGGTCACCACAAAAACCTAATTCCACCGCCGCAATCTTCTATACCCATGAGATCCCATCTTGGGGCCTTTTCCGGCGCTCCGCCGGAGGGGGCATTGATCACGGAGGGCTCCTACATCAACACCATAGCCTCTCCGATGATGTGTGAGTAGTTTACCTCAGACCTTCGGGTCCATAGTTATTAGCTAGATGGCTTCTTCTCTCTCTTTGGATCTCAATACAAAGTTCTCCTCGATTCTCTTGGAGATCTATTCGATGTAATCTTCTTTTGCGGTGTGTTTGTCGAGATCCGATGAATTGTGGGTTTATGATCAAGATTATCTATGAACAATATTTGAATCTTAACTGAATTCTTTTATGTATGATTGGTTATCTTTGCAAGTCTCTTCGAATTATCAGTTTGGTTTGGCCTACTAGATTGATCTTTCTTGCAATGGAAGAAGTGCTTAGCTTTGGGTTCAATCTTGCGGTGCTCGATCCCAGTGACAATAGGGGAAACAACATGTATTGTAATGTTGCCATCGAGGACAAAAAGATGGGTTTTATATCATATTGCATGAGTTTATCCCTCTACATCATGTCCTCTTGCTTAAAGCGTTACTCCATTCTTATGAACTTAATACTCTAGATGCATGCTGGATAGCGGTCGATGTGTGGAGAAATAGTAGTAGATGCAGCCAGGAGTCGGTCTACTTGTCACGGACGTGATGCCTATATACATGATCATACCTAGATATTCTCATAACTATGCTCAATTCTAACAATTGCTCGACAATAATTTGTTCACACACCGTAATACTTATACTATCTTGAGAGAAGCCACTAGTGAAACCTATGGCCCCTGGGTTTATTTTCCATCATACAAGTTTCCAATCTATTTTATTTTGCAATCTTTACTTTCAATTTATACCATAAAAATACCAAAAATATTTATCTTATTGTTATCATCTCTATCAGATCTCATTCTTGCAAGTGGCCGTGAAGGGATTGACAACCCCTTTATCGCGTTGGTTGCGAGGTTCTTATTTGTTTGTGTAGGTACGAGGTGACTCACACGTGGTCTCCTACTGGATTGATACCTTGGTTCTCAAAAACTGAGGGAAATACTTACGCTGCTTTGTTGCATCACCCTTTCCTCTTCAAGGGAAAACCGACGCATGCTCAAGAGGTAGCAAGAAGGATTTTTGGTGCCGTTGCCGGGGAGATCTATGCCAAGTCAAGATATACCAAATACCCATCACAACTCTTGTCCTTCACATTACATTATTTGCCATTTGCCTCTCGTTTTCCTCTCCCCCACTTCACCATTGCCATTTTATTCGCCCTATTTTCCGTTCGCCTCTTTTTCGCTTGTCCCTTGTTGCTTGTTGCCCTTATGGCCCTGCCTAGATTTGGTGATCTTCACCTTAAAAGGTTGGAAGATATTGAAAGCAATGTCAGAAGCTTTATGACTTTACAATTTGAGCATAATAATTTCTTTAGAAACAAGCTCAAGGAACAAAAAGGCTTTATGGAGTACATGAATAAAGAACTTAATGACATGTCTAAGGAATTTTATGGATTGAAATCTCAGATTGCTCATTTTGAAAAATTAATAGCTGAAATTTTGGATAAGCAGGCCACCTTAGTTAATAAGATGGCTGCCAAGCCGGAAAGTTTTTATGAGAATAAAGATGAAGATATAAAAGTGATTGATGTGTCCCCTATTAAATCCTAGTTTTGCAATATGAATCTTGATAATGATGGGACTGGAGATGAGTCAACTTTAGTTAGAAGGCGTCCCAGAAATTCGGAGTTTTTAGATCTTGATGCTAAAATTGTTAAAAGTGGGATTGAAGAGGTTAAAACTTTAGATAGAAATGAACCCACTATCTTTGATTTCAAGCAATTTAATTATGATAATTTCACTTTGATAGATTGTATTTCCTTGTTGCAATCCGTGCTAAATTCTCCTCATGCTTATAGTCAACATAAAGCTTTTACTAAACATATCGTTGATGCTTTGATGCAATCTTATGAAGAAAAACTTGAGTTGGAAGTTTCTATCCCTAGAAAACTTTATGATGAGTGGGAAACTACAATTAAAATTTAAATTAAAGATCATGAATGCTATGCTTTGTGTGATTTGGGTGCTAGTGTTTCCATGATCCCAAAAACTTTGTGTGATTTGCTAGGTTTCCGTGAATTTGATGATTGTTCTTTAAACTTGCACCTTGCTTCCACTATTAAGAAACCTATGGGAAGAATTAATGATGTTCTTATTGTTGCAAATATGAATTATGTGCCCGTAGATTTCATTGTTCTTGATATAGATTTCAATTCTTCATGTCCTATTATTCTTGGTAGACCTTTCCTTAGAACGATTGGTGCAGTTATTGATATGAAGGAAGGGAATATTAGATTCCAATTTCCTTTAAGTAAATTCATGTAACACTTCCCTAGAAATAAAATTAAATTACAATATGAATCTATTATGAGAGCCACTTATGGATTGCCTACCAAAGATGGCAATACCTAGATCTATCCTCGCTTTTATGCCTAGCTAGGGATGTTAAACGATAGCGCTTGTTGGGAGGCAACCCAATTTTATTTTTATTCCTTGCTTTTTTATTCTGTTTAGTAATAAATAATTCATCTAGCCTCTGTTTTGGTTGTGTTTTTTGTGTTTAATTAGTCTTTGTGCCAAGTAGAACCTTTGGGAAGACTTGGGGAAAGTCTTTTATATTTTGCTGTAAAAAACAGAAACTTTAGCGCTCGCGAGAATTTCTGCCATTTTTTATTGGAGAGTTCTATTTAGTTAATTATATTTGCAGATGATTAATAGATAAATTCCTAACTTCCATCAATTTATTTTAGAATTTTTGGGGTTCCATAAGTATGCGTTTGATACAGATTACTAGAGACTGTTCTGTTTTTGACAGATTCTGTTTTTCGTGTGTTGTTTGCTTATTTTGATGAATCTATGGCTAGTAATGGAGTTTTTAAACCATAGAAAAGTTGGAATACAGTAGGTTTAACACCAATATAACAGTACCTTGAAGTGGTGTTTTGTTTTCTTTCGCTAACGGAGCTCACGAGATTTTCTGTTAAGTTTTGTGTTGTGAAGTTTTCAAGTTTTGGTTAAAGATTTGATGGATTATGGAACAAGGATTGGCAAGAGACAAAGCTTGGAGATGCCCAAGGCACCACAAGGTAAAATCCAAGGACACCAAAAAGCCTAAGCTTGGGCATGCCCCGGAAGGCATCCCCTCTTTTGTGTTCGTTTATCGGTAACTTTACTTGGAGCTATATTTTTATTCACCACATGATATGTGTTTTGCTTGGAGCGTCTTGTATGATTTGAGTCTTTTATTTTTAGTTTACCACAATCATCCTTGTTGTACACACCCTTTGAGAGAGACACACATGATTCGGAATTTATTTGAATACTCTATGTGCTTCACTTATATCTTTTGAGCTATATAGTTTTTGCTCTAGTGCTTGACTTATATCTTTTAGAGCACGGCGGTGGTTTTATTTTATAGAAATAATTGATCTCTCATGCTTCACTTATATTATTTTGAGTGTCCTTTAGAACAGCATGGTAATTTGCTTTTAGGCATAATAAAAACTTTCATATAAGTGCATTGAATACTATGAGAAGTTTGATACTTGATAATTGTTTTGAGATATGGAGATGGTGATATTAGAGTTGTGCTAGTTGAGTAGTTGTGAATTTGAGAAATACTTGTGACGAAGTTTGTGATTCCTGTAGGATGCACGTATGGTGAACCGTTATGTGATGAAGTCGGAGCATGATTTATTTATTGATTGTCTTCCTTATGAGTGGCGGTCGGGGACGAGCGATGGTCTCTTCCTACCAATCTATCCCCCTAGGAGCATGCGCGTAGTACTTTGTTTCGATAACTAATAGATTTTTGCAATAAGTATGTGAGTTCTTTACGACTAATGTTGAGTCCATGGATTATACGCACTCTCACCCTTCCATCATTGCTAGCCTCTTCCGTACCTTGGTTTCATATCTGAGGGAAATACCTATCACCACTGTGCTGCATCATCGCTTCCTCTTTGGGGAAATACCGACATAGCTTCAAGCGACATCAGCCAGCGACCTCCCGCCACCGGTCTTGTAACATCCCAAAATTCTAAATTTTGGAATGTTATATTCAATAAATAGTTTAGATTTGTCTGCTTGATTGTGGTGTGGTTGCTTCTATGAAGTTGAGTTGAATTCGAAAGTTTTTGAAAGTTAAATGAGAGGGAATAAAATGACTTTCCCCAAACTTTCACTTTGCTTTCTGATCTCCATGAATTCAAATTTATTTTATCACAAAACCCTAGAGAGAAGATGACATGACTTCTTCCATTTAAATAAATGAGAAGGGTATTTGAAAATATTAGAAATTTATTTGGAAATATTTCAAATTCAGAAACTTTAAGCAACTCAATGATTTTCAAGAGAGAAGATAAAATGACTTCTTCAAAACATATAAAATATGGGTTGCAAGTTTAAAAGAATCAAATTTAAAGTTCCTTTGAAATTATTCTCATTTGGAGTTATTTGGATTTTATTCAAATTATTTTTCTCCAAAAATAAAATATATGGAAATTAGGGTAAAATGATTCCCTACAGTAGAAAAATGGAGAGAAATAAATTTGAAATTATTTTGGTATTTTAAAAATGAATTTTATGAGGTTTTATGGAACGAGTAGTACTCTTTGCTTTATTTAAATTTTTGTGAATTTTATTTGGAACTAGAAAAATGTCCATGCTATAGAAAATCTTTTTCTGAAAATTTTGATATATAATATGCCTATATAAATTTTTATTATTTTCGTTATTCAGATTCCTTTTGTGTTTCTATTTAAAAAGAACTACACATGCGGCTCATCCCTAATTGTTGCCCAGAAGTGCAGCATAGTTGCATCGGGCGCCCCATCATTTTATTTTTTTCTATTCTCTCCTACATGGGCCAGGACCAGCCAGCCTTTTTTTATTTGACTGAATTTTGTTTAAAGAAACTACAGCGCATGGCCGGGCCTAACTTTTAGCCCATGATTATTTGAAATTTGATCTATGTATGTATATGTTTACTCCCACATTGTCTAGCCTTTAACCCTTAAACATTTTTTCCACCTATAAATATAGACCCATAGAGCCTCCAAAAATCATTCGATTCGGGTTAAATCGGTATTTTGGTTTGACTAGATTCATTAAAAAAAATTCTCCTGTTCGACGGGACTTCTGGAAATTGTCTCCTCTCTCCGGAGTCGTCTTTTCTCTGCCTTATAAAGGTATATTTCTTCATTTATTTAAACTTTCATAGTTTATTATTTCTAGACTAGTACGATAGAATAATTAGATTGTCAATTAATCTATGTATTTCTACATTAGACCTAGATTTTTTTTAGCCGTAGCTATTTTTCTTCCGTAAAACAGCTTGGCCCTGATTTTTTTTAAATAGCCATAACTTTTTTACTCATTCATCCAAATTAGATTAAACTAGCGTCTATAGTTTTGTCTTGTTTTCACCTATCCAGTGAACCTGTCACATCAACTTTTTGAAATTTTCAAATTTTGAAATTTGTTCAGATTCATATTCAAACTTCTTTTGGTCATAACTTGAGTTTTATAACTCCGATTTAATTGACTCTTTTTGCAAATCGAAGTTCTTGACCTAAACTTTCTGATAAGGAATAATTCACATAATTTTGGTACTGTTAAAAATTGTTAGAGTTATTTGCTTGGTTTTGATGTTTTCCGAATTGTCTTCTTCGTTCTTCCCGATCTTTTGAGTGATTGCTTATGTGTGGTTACTATTGCTTGCTCACGATAGATTGAACGGAGTGTGACAAGTAGAACTATCAGGAGTTATGAGTGTGAATCATCTTTGTCAACTGTACAAGGCAATTTCACACTTCGATCATACTTTTCATTACCCAGTTTTTATGCATTAGTTTCACCCTCAAACATTGCATGGTTAGGAATTGATAACATGTGGGTATTGGGAAGTAGTTGATGAGGTTGGAACCTATTGTCCTGCATTCAAACCTTGGGAGTTACTTCTACGTTATGCTTATACTGCTATGCTATGCACGTAGACGTGGATTGGTTTGACAGAATTCATGAAAGATGTGAGAGATTATTGTTAACTACGGTTTAACTTAAGGTGGCTACTTTAATACACATCTGGGTGGATTGGTTGGGGCACCCTGGGGATATACCAGTGGACTTCCCCGGACACCTGGCGATATACTAGTGTTGTCCTAGGAGATCCCGGGGTTACCGTGTGATCATCCTATGGTTCGCCACCCAGTGTCAAAGGGATCATAAGATTATTCATGCTAGAAACTTCCGTGTGCAGCCACAAGCCATTATGGGCTCTGGCATAGTTGAGTAAGTTGTGGGGATCCTTTCCATGATGGACTAGCAGATGTAGGGGATTGTAGGTGTACCAGCCTATCTATCGGTTAAGGGGACCTCTTCGAAAAGGCTGTGTCTCGGTCATCCGTTTCTCAAATTATGCAGTGCGAGAAATACAACGGAGGAGATCGAGTCTTGTGGCGAAAAGTGCGCAAACATCTGCAGAGTGTACAAACTAATCATGATGAGCCGTGTCCCTGGTTATGGACATCTTGAGTATCTGGTTCTTGGATTAACATGTTGATCTCAACACTTTATTTAATTAATTTGATTGGGTTAATGATTATTATTTTGGGATTGAGTTGGGGATATACCTTCTCAATATTTTTTTTCAAACAACTGTGTAGTTAAATAAAATTTATTCTTTGATGTAGGGAAAAAATTGGCTTGATGCAAAAATAAACTTAGAGCTTTCCACCAGCCAACTATGCATGTAGTGGTAGCTATTATTCATCTTTATCCTATGTTGTGAATTTGCCAGTACATTCAAGGTACTGACCCTTTGTGGCTGCAACGTCTCATGTTGCAGGATTCTTACGACGGGTAAGAGATACATTAGGGTTATGATTTCTACACTCAATTTTACCGTTGGTGTTGATGGGAATCCACAACCTTGTTGTTACTTCCGCTATTTGGATTGAGGTAATAGTATTTACGTTACTGTATACATGTGATTTACCTCTGTTATAAATCCCCTAGTACTGTGTGTGTTAGCATACCGATCCAGGGATGACACTTAAGCACAGAGACTTGACCGTCTAAGGTCGGGTCGCTACACTGACATTGGACTATCTAGGTGACACTATGGTTTTGGTTGATTTGTGTCTTAAGGTGTTATTTTACTACAAACTCTAGGGCTGTTTGTGACACTTATAGGAATAGCCCAATGGATTGATCGAAAATAATAACTTTGAGGTGGTTTCGTACCCTACAATAATCTCTTCGTTTGTTCTCCAATATTAGTGACTTTGGAGTGACTCTTTGTTGCATGTTGTGGGATAGTTATATGATCTAATTATGTTATCCTTGTTGAGAGAACTTGCACTAGTGAAAGTATGAACCCTAGGCCTTGTTTCAACGCATTGCAATACCATTTTCGCTCACTTTTATCATTAGTTACCTTGCTATTTTTACAATTTCATATTATAAAAACCTATATCTACCATCCATATTGCACTTATATCACCATCTCTTCGCCAAACTAGTGCACCTATACAATTTACCATTGTATTGGGTGTGTTGGGGACACAAGAGACTCTTTGTTATTTGGTTGCAGGGTTGTTCAAGAGAGACCATGTTCATCCTACGCCTCCCACGGATTGATAAAGCTTAGGTCATCCACTTGAGGGAAATTTGATACTGTCCTACAAACCTCTGGACATGGAGGCCCAACAATGTCTACATGAAGAAGGTTGTTTAGAATACATCAACAACCAAATATAGATAAACAAGGCATCTACTCACTATTAACAACCAAATATAGCCATTCGTAAAACTGAAGTGGACAATTCATACTTAAACATCACATAGCCCTATTGAACAATACATTTTTGCATAACTAAAAATTAAACATGACACAGTTAAAGCACCGCACGGGAAATGCCACTACAACAAACGGTACGGGTTGGCAAGCTAGAAAAGGCAAGATTTGCAGATAGGATGTTGCCTCACATTTCATGGACGGGATCCTTCCAGTTGGAAGAGCACAGGCCCATGGTACGCTCTCTGATGTCACAGATGGGATGTTTCACCTTGGAAGAACCTTCATGGGTTCCCTCCTCGTGGTCATAGTCGATGAGATCTGACTTGGTAATTGAGGATCCCAAGCTGCCGTAGTAGAACGTGTCCTTAAGAAATGACAAAATGGGCTTGATGGCATATAAGGATCACAAATCCTTGACCGCTTGGTGCATGAGATCAGCGGCAGGGCCATCGAAGAGATTGACGACGGTTGAACCAGAGGGGTTGGAGATGGACCACTTAACCTGTGACATGGCCCGCATGAAGCCGTTGCTGTCGACAAGCTTGATGTCATAGCGAGCTTTCCCGAGATACAATAATATGCTAGCCGGCTGACATGAAGCCTTCGGCATGGCAACGTAGTCAACGTCTTCATCGGCTTCCGCGGCGGCGTGTTGCTCTGGTATCGACAGGTCGGGTCGAACGGCGGCCACCTCGCCAACTGAAGGAAATATTCCCTAGAGGCAATAATAAAGTTGTTATTTACATTTCCTTATATCATGATAAATGTTTATTATTCATGCTAGAATTGTATTAACCAGAAACTTCGTACATGTGTGAATACATAGACAAACTGAGTGTCACTAGTATGCCTCTACTTGAATAGCTCGTTAATCAAAGATGGTTAAGTTTCCTAGCCATAGACAAAGAGTTTTCATTTGATGAACGGGATCACATCATTACAGAATGATGTGATTGACTTGACCCATCCGTTAGCTTAGCACTTTGATTGTTTAGTTTATTGCTATTGGTTTCTCCATAACCTATACATCTTCCTATGACTATGAGATTATGCAACTCCCGAATACCGGAGGAACACTTAGTGTGCTATCAAACGTCACAATGTAACTGGTGACTTTAAAGATGCTCTACAGGTGTCTCCGATGGTTTTTGTTGGGTTGGCATAGATCAAGATTAGGATCTGTCACTCCGAGTATCAGAGAGGTATCTCTGGGCCCTCTCGGTAATGCACGTCACTATAAGCCTTGCAAGAAATGTGTCTAATGAGTTAGTTACATGTTGTTGCATTACGGAACGAGTAAAGAGACTTGCCGGTAACGAGATTGAACTAGGTATTGAGATACCGACGATCGAATCTCAGGCAAGTAACATAACGATGACAAAGGTAACAACGTGTGTTGTTATGCGGTTGTATTGATAAAGATCTTCTTAGAATATGTAGGAACCAATATGAGCATCCAGGTTCTGGTATTTGTCATTGACCGGAGATGAATCTCGGTCATGTCTCAAGAGTTCTCGAACCCGTAGGGTCCACACGCTTAACATTCAGTGACGAGCGGTATTATTAGTTTATTTGTTTTGATGTACCGAAGGTTGTTCGGAGTCTCGGATGTGATCACGGGCATGACCAGGAGTCTCGAAATGGTCGAAACATAAAGATCGATATATTGGAATCCTATGTTTGGACATCAGAATGGTTCCGGGTGAGTTCAGGCATTTACCGGAGTACCGAGGGGTTACTGGAAACCCCCGGGGAGTATATGGGCCTTATTGGGCTTAGTGGAATAGAGGAGAGGAAGCCAAAGGTGGAGGGCGCGCCCCCCTAGCCCAATCTGAATTGGGTGGGGGCCCAGCCGCCCTTCCTTCCCTCTCTCTTCCCCTTCCTTCTCTCCTACTCCAACTACAGAAAGGGGGGAATCCAACTCCCGGTGGGAGTAGGACTCCCCCTAGGGCGCGCCATAGAGAGGGCCGACCCTCCCCTCCACCACTCCTTTATCTACGGGGGAGGGGGGCATCCTGTGGACACACAAGTTGATCTCTTAGCCGTGTGCGGTGCCCCCTCCACATATTTCCACCTTGGTCATATCGTTGTAGTGCTTAGGTGATGCCATGCCGTCATCACGCCGTCGTGCTGACAAAGCTCTCCCCCGACACTCAACTGGATCTAGAGTTCGTGGGACGTCACCGAGCTGAACGTGTGCAGATTGCGGAGGTGCCGTACCTTCGTTTCTAGGATAGGTCTGATCGTGAAGACGTACGACTACATCAACCGTGTTGTCATAACGCTTCCGCTTATAGTCTACAAGGGTACATGGACAACACTCTCCCCTCTCGTTGCTATGCATCACCTAGATGGATCTTGCGTGTGCATAGGAATTTTTTTGGAATTATTGTGTTCCCCAACAGTGGCATGCGAGTCAGGTCTATGCATAGATGTTATATGCACAGCTAGAACACAAAGGAGTTGTGCGCATGGGCATATACATATTGCTTGCCGTCACTAGTTGATTCTTGATTCAGTGGTATTGTTGGATGAAGCGGCTCAGACCGACATTACGCATACGCTTAAGCGAGACTGGTTCTACCGACGTGCTACGCACACAGGTGACTGGCGGGTGTCAGTTTCTCCAACTTTATTTGAATCGGATTCAATGAACAGGGTTCTTTCTAAAGATCAAAAAGCAATCACTATAACACGTTGTGGTTTCTGATGCGTTGGTAAGAACGGTTCTTGCTCAGCCCATAGCATCCACATAAAACTTGCAACAACAAAGTAGAGAACGTCTAACTTGTTTTTGCAGGGCATGTTCTGATGTGATATGGTAAGAAATGATGCTAAATTTTATTGTATGAGATGATCATGTTTTGTAACAGAGTTATCGACAACTGACAGGAGCCATATGGTTGTCACTTTATTGTATGAAATGCAATTGCCATGTAATTGCTTTAGTTTATCACTAAGCAGTAGCGATAGTCGTAGAAGCAATAGTTGGCGAGACGACAACGATGCTTCAATGGAGATCAAGGTGTCAAGCCGGTGATGATGGTCATCATTATGGTGCTTTGGAGATGAAGATCAAAGGCACAAGATGATGATGGCCATATAATATCACTTATATTGATTGCATGTGATGTTTATCCTTTACGCATCTTATTTTGCTTAGTTCGGCGGCAGCATTTTAAGAAGATCTCTCACTAAATTTCAAGGTGTAAGTGTTCTCCCTAAATATGCACCATTGCTATAGTTCGTCGTGCCGAGACACCACATGATGATCGGGTGTGATAAGCTCTATGTTCACATACAACGGGTGCAAGCCAATTTTGCACACGCGGAATACTCGGGTTAAACTTGACGAGCCTGGCATATGCAGATATGGCCTCGGAATACTGAGACCGAAAAGTCGAGCATGAATCATATAGTAGATATGATCAACATAGTGATGTTCACCATTGAAAACTACTCCATCTCACGTGATGATCGGACATGGTTTAGTTGATATAGATCACGTGATCACTTACATGATTAGAGGCATGTCTATCTAAGTGGGAGTTCTTAAGTAATTTGATTAATTGAACTTTAATTTATCATGAACTTAGTACCTGATAGTATTTTGCATGTCTATGTTGTTGTAGATAGATGGCCCGTGCTGTTGTTCTGTTGAATTTTAATGTGTTCCTAGAGAATCTGAGTTGAAAGATGATGGTAGAAATTACACGGACTGGGTCCGTAACTTGAGGATTATCCTCATTGCTGCACAAAAGAATTACGTCCTGGAAGCACCGCTAGGTGACAAACCTGCTGTAGGAGCAACACCAGCTGTTATGAACGTCTGGCAGAGCAAAGATAATGACTACTCGATAGTTTAGTGTGCCATGCTTTACGACTTAGAACCGGGACTTCAACGATGTTTTGAACGTCATGGAGCATATGAGATGCTCTAGGAGTTGAAGTTAATATTTCAAGCAAATGCCCGGATTGAGAGATATGAAGTCTCCAATAAGTTCTACGGCTGCAAAATGGAGGAGAATAGTTCTGTCAGTGAACATATACTCAAAATGTCTGGGTACCACAACCACTTGACTCAACTGGGAGTTAATCTTCCTGATGATAGTGTCATTGACAGATATCTTCAATCACTGCCACCAAGCTACAAGAGCTTTGTGATGAACTATAATATGCAAGAGATGGATAATATGATTCCCGAGCTCTTCGCAATGCTAAAGGTTGCGGAGGTAGAAATCAAGAAGGAGCATCAAGTGTTGATGGTCAATAAGACCACCAGTTTCAAGGAAAAGGGTAAAGGGAAGAAGGGGAACTTCAAGAAGAACGGCAAGCAAGTTGCTGCTCAAGTGAAGAAACCCAAGTCTGGTCCTAAGCCTGAGACTAAGTGTTTCTACTACAAAGGGATTGGTCACTAGAAGTGGAACTGCCCCAAGTATTTGGCGGAGAAGAAGATTGGCAAAGTGAAAGATATATTTGATATACATGTTATTGATGTGTACCTTACTAATGCTCGCAGTAGCGCCTGGTATTTGATACCGGTAATGTTGCTAACATTTGCAACTCGAAATAGGGGCTACGGATTAAGAAAAGATTGGCTAAGGATGATGTGACGACGCGCGTGGGAAATGTCTCCAAAGTCGATGTGATCGCCGTCGGCACGCTACCTCTACATCTACCTTCGGGATTAGTTTTAGACCTAAATAATTGTTATTTGGTGCCAGCGTTGAGCATGAACATTATATATGGATCTTGTTTGATGTGAGACGGTTATTCATTTAAATCAGAGAATAATGGTTGTTCTATTTATATGAATAATATATTTTATGGTCATGCACCCTTGATGAGTGGTCTATTTTTACTAAATTTTGATAGTAGTAATACACATGTTCATAGTATTGAAGCCAAAAGATATAAGTTTAATAATGATCGTGCAACTTATTTGTGGCACTACCGTTTAGGTCATATTGGTGTAAAGCGCATGAAGAAACTCCATGCTGATGGAATTTTGGAATCACTTGAATATGAATCACTTGATGCTTGCGAACCATGCCTCATGGGCAAGATGACTAAGACTCCGTTCTCCGGAACAATGGAGCGAACAACAAACTTGTTGGACATAATACATACTGATGTATGCGGTCCGATGAGTGTTGATGCTCGCGGCGGGTATCATTATTTTCTTACCTTCACAGATGATTTGAGCAGATATGGGTATATCTACTTGACGAAACATAAGTCTGAAACATATTAAAAGTTCAAAGAATTTCAGAGTGAAGTGGAAAATCATTGTAACAAGAAAATTAAGTTTCTACGATCTGATCATGGAGGTGAATATTTGAGTTATGAGTTTGGTCTTCATTTGAAACAATGCGGAATAGTTTCGCAACTCACGCCACCTGTAACACCACAGTGTAATGGTGTGTCAGGACGTCGTAACCGTACTTTATTAGATATGGTGTGATCTATGATGTCTCTCACTGATTTACCGCTATCGTTTTGGGGTTATGCTTTAGAGACGGCTGCATTCACGTTAAATAGGGCACCACCCAAATCCGTTGAGACGACACCTTATCAACTGTGGTTTGGCAAGAAACCCAAGTTGTCGTTTCTTAAAGCTTGGGGCTGCGATGCTTATGTGAAGAAGCTTCAACCTGATAAGCTCGAACCCAAATCGGAGAAATGTGTCTTCATAGGATACCCAAAAGAAACTGTT
Organism: Triticum dicoccoides; assembly: GCF_002162155.2. Taxonomy (NCBI): domain Eukaryota; kingdom Viridiplantae; phylum Streptophyta; class Magnoliopsida; order Poales; family Poaceae; genus Triticum; species Triticum dicoccoides. The sequence goes on along the minus strand of NC_041390.1, from coordinate 332,257,392 downwards.
GGGAACACCTTCTATCACAGATCCGAAGGCAAGATATTCGTTGCTAAGAATGGATCCTTTCTAGAGAAGGAGTTTCTCTTGAAATAAGTGAGTGGGAGCAAAGTAGAAGTTGACGAGGTAATTGTACCTACTCCCTTATTGGAGAGTAGTTCATCACAGAAATCAGTTCCAGTGATTCCTACACCAGTAAGTGAGAAAGCTAATGATGATGATCATGAAACTTCTGATCAAGTTACTACCCAACCTCGTAGGTCAACCAGAGTAAGATCCGCACCAGAGTGGTATGGTAATCCTATTCTGGAGTTCATGTTACTTGACCATGACGAACCTACAAACTATGAAGAAGCGATGATGAGCCTAGATTCCGCAAAATGGCTTGAGGCCATGAAATCTGAGATGGGATCCATGTATGAGAACAAAGTGTGGACTTTGGTTGACTTTCCCATTGATTGGTAGGCCATAGAGAATAAATGGATCTTCAAGAAGAAGACCGACGCTGACGGTAATGTTACTGTCTACAAAGCTCGACTTGTTGCAAAATGTTTTCGACAAGTTCAAGGAGTTGACAACGATGAGACCTTCTCACCCGCATCGATGTCAAAACTACATTCCAAAATGGATATCTTCAAGAAGAGTTGCATATGATGCAACCAGAAGGTTTTATTGATCCAAAAGGAGCTAACAAAGTGTGCAAGCTCCGGTGATCCATTTATGGACTAGTGCAAGCCTCTCGAAGTTGGAATATATGCTTTGATAGTGTGATCAAAGCATATGGTTTTATACAAACTTTTGGAGAAGCTTGCATTTACAAGAAAGTCAGTGGATGACATATTGCTGATCAGAAATGATACTGAATTTCTGAAAGCATGAAAGGATACTTGAATAAGAATTTTTCAATGAAAGACCTCAGTGAAGCTGCTTATATATTGGGCATCAAGATCTATAGAGATAGATCAAGACGCTTAATTGGCTTTCACAAAGCACATACCTTGATAAAGTTTTTAAGAAGTTCAAAAATGGATCAAGCAAAGAAAGTGTTCTTGCCTGTGTTACAAGGTGTGAAGTTGATTCACACTCAATGCCCGACCACTATAGAAGATAGAGAGAAAATGAAAGTCATTCCCTATGCTTCAGCCATAGGTTATATCATGTATGCAATGCTGTGTACCAGACCTGATGTGTGCCTTGCTATTAGTTTAGCAGGGAGGTACCGAAGTAATCCAGGAGTGGATCACTGGACAACAGTCAAGAACATCCTGAAATACCTGAAAATGACTAAGGATATGTTTCTCGTTTATGGAGGTGACAAAGAGCTCGTCGTAAATGGTTACGTCGATGCAAGATTTGACACTGATCTGGATGACTCTAAGTCAAAAACTGGATACATATTTTTATTAAATGGTGGAGCTGTCAGTTGGTGCAGTTCCAAGCAGAGCATCGTGGCGGGATCTACGTGTGAAGCGGAGTACATAGCTGCTTTGGAAGCAGCAAATGAAGGAGTCTGGATGACGGAGTTCATATCCGATCTAGGTGTCATACCTAGTGCATCGGGTCTAATGAAAATCGTTTGTGACAATACTGGTGCAATTGCCTTGGCAAAGGAATCCAGAGTTCACAAGAGAACCAAGCACATCAAGAGATACTTCAATTCCATCCTCGATCATGTCAAGGAGGGAGACATAGAAATTTGAAAGATACATATGGATCTGAATGTTGCAGACCCATTGACTAAGCCTCTCTCACGAGCAAAACATGACCAGCACCAAGACTCCATGGGTGTTAGAATCATTACAATGTAATCTAGATTATTGACACTAGTGCAAGTGGGAGACTGAAGGAAATATGCCCTAGAGGCAATAATAAAGTTGTTATTTATATTTCCTTATATCATTATAAATGTTTATTATTCATGCTAGAATTCTATTAACCGGCAACTTACTACATGTGTGAATACATAGACAAACTGAGTGTCACTAGTATGCCTCTACTTGACTAGCTCGTTAATCAAATATGGTTAAGTTTCCTAGCCATAGACAAAGAGTTGTCATTTGATGAACAGGATCACAACATTAGAGAATGATGTGATTGAATTGACCCATCTGTTAGCTTAGCAATTTGATCGTTTAGTTTATTGATATTGCTTTCTCCATAACCTATACATGTTCCTATGATTATGAGATTATGCAACTCCCGAATATCGGAGGAACACTTAGTGTGCTATCAAATGTAAAACGTAACTGGGTGACTATAAAGATGCTCTACAGGTGTCTCCGATGGAGTTTGTTGGGTTGGCATAGGTCAAGATTAGGATTTGTCACTCTGAGTACCGGAGAGGTATTTATGGGCCCTCTCGGTCATCCACATCACTATAAGCCTTGCAAGCAATGTGACTAATGAATTAGTTATAGGATGTTGAATTATGGAACGAGTAAAGAGACTTGCCGGTAACGAGATTGAACTAGGTATTGAGATACCAACGATCGAATCTCGGGCAAGTAACATACCGATGACAAAGGGAACACCGTATGTTGTTATGCGGTTTGACCGATAAAGATCTTCATAGAATATGTAGGAACCAATATGAGCATCCAGGTTCCACTATTGGTTATTGACCGGAGATGAGTCTCAGTCATGTCTACATAGTTCTCAAACCCGTAGAGTCCGCACGCTTAACGTTCGGTGATGATTGGTATTATGAGTTTATGTGTTTTGATGTACCGAAGGTTGTTCGGAGTCCCGGATGTGTTCACGGATATGACGAGGGGTCTCGAAATGGTCAAGACATAAAGATCTATATATTGGAAGCCTATGTTTGGACATTGTAATGGTTCCAGGTGAGTTTGGGCATTTACCGGAGTACCGGGGGGTTACCGGAACCCCCCAGGGAGTATATGGGCCTTATTGGGCCTTGGTGGAATAGAGTAGACAAAGGCCAAGGTGGAGGGCGCGCCCCCCTAGACCAATCCGAATTGGGTGGGGGCCGGCCCCCTTCCTTCCCTCTCTCTCCCCCTTCCTTCTCTCCTACTCCAACTAGGGAAAGGGGGGAATCCTACTCCCGGTGGGAGTAGGACTCCCCCTAGGGCGCGCCATAGAGAGGGCCGGCCCTCCCCTCCTCCACTCCTTTACATACGGGGGAGGGGGGCACCCCATGGACACACAAGTTGATCACTTAGCCATGTGTGGTGCCCTCCCTCCACAGATTTCTACCTCGGTCATATCGTTGTAGTGCTTAGAAGAAGCCCTGCATCAGTAACTTCATCATCACCGTCATCACGCCATCGTCATATCGTTGTTGTGCTTAGACGAAGTCAGATCGTGAAGATGTACAGCTACATCAACCGTGTTGTCATAACGCTTCCACTTACGGTCTACAAGGGTACGTGGACAATTGATAACCCACAAGTATAGGGGATCACAATAGTTTTCGAGGGTAGAGTATTCAACCCAAATTTATTGATTCAACACAAGGGGAGCTAAAGAATATTCTCAAGTATTAGCAGCTGAGTTGTCAATTCAACCACACCTAGAAAACTTAATATCTGTAGCAAAGTATTTAGTAGCAAAGTAGAATGGAAGTAATGGTAATGGTGACAAAGGTAACAGTAGCAGTTTTGTAGTAATTGTAACAGTGGCAACGGTAAAGTAACTAAGCAAAGATCAATATGTGAAAAGCTCATAGGCATTGGATCAGTGATGGATAATTATGTCGGATGTGATTCCTCATGCAATAGTTATAACATAGGGTGACACAGAACTAGCTCCAGTTCATGAATGTAATGTAGGCATGTATTCCGAATATAGTCATACGTGCTTATGGAAAAGAACTTGCATGGCATCTTTTGTCCTACCCTCCCGTGGCAGCGGGGTCCTATTGGAAACTAAGGGATATTAAGGCCTCCTTTTAATAGAGTACCGGACCAAAGCATTAACACTTAGTGAATACATGAACTCCTCAAACTACGGTCATCACCGATAAGTATCCCGATTATTGTCACTTCGGGGTTAACAAATCATAAATCATAATAGGTGACTATAGACTTGCAAGATAAGATCAAGAACTCATATATATTCATGAAAACACAATAGGTTCAGATCTGAAATCATGTCACTCGGGCCCTAGTGACAAGCATTAAGCATAGCAAAGTCATAGCAACATCAATCTCAGAACATAATGGATACTAGGGATCAAACCCTAATAAAACTAACTCAATTACATGATAAATCTCATCCAACTCATCACCATCCAGCAAGCCTACGATGGAATTACTCATGCACGGCGGTGGGCATCATGAAATTGGTGATGGAGGGAGGTTGATGATGATGATGGTGACGAATTCCCCTCTTCGGAGCCTCGAACGCACTCTAGATCAGCCCTCCCGTGAGAGAGTAGGGCTTGGCGGCGGCTCCGTATCGTAAAACGCGATGAATCCTTCTCCCTTTTTTTCTCCCCGAACATGAATATATAGAGTTGGAGTTGAGGTCGGTGGAGCACCAGGGGGCCCACCAAGCACGGGGGCACGCCCAGGGGGGTAGGCGTGCCCCCACCCTCATGGACAGGGTGTGGGCCCCCTGGCCTTCATTCTTTCGCCAGTATTTTTTATATATTCCAAAAATATTCTCCGTGAAGTTTCAGCTCATTCTGAGAACTTTTATTTCTGCACAAAAATAACACCATGGCAATTCTGCTGAAAACAGTGTCAGTCCGGGTTAGTTCCATTCAAATCATGCAAGTTAGAGTCCAAAACAAGGGCAAAAGTGTTTGGCAAAGTAGACACGTCGGAGATGTATCAACTCCCCCAAGCTTAAACCTTTGATTGTCCTCAAGCAATTCAATTGACAAACTGAAAGTGATAAAGAAAAACTTTTACAACCTCTGTTTGCTCTTGTTGTTGTAAATATGTAAAGCCAGCATTCAGGTTTTCAGCAAAGATTATGAACTAACCATATTCACAATAACATTTTGGTCTCATGTTTACTCATATCAATGGCATAATCAACTAGCGAGCAATAATAATAAATCTCTGATGAAAACACTTTCTCAAAACAATCATAATATGATATAACAAGATGGTATCTCGCTAGCCCTTTCTGAGACCGCAAAACATAAATGCAGTGCACCTCTGAAGATCAAGGACTGACTGGAAATTGTAATTCATGGTAAAAGAGATCTAGTCACAGTCATACTAAATGTAAACTAATAGTAATGCATACAAATGACAGTGGTAATCTAAAACTGGTGCTTTTTAATAAGAAGATGATGACTTAACATAAAAGTAAATAGATAGGCCCTTCGCAGAGGGAAGCAGGGATTTGAAGAGGTGCCTGAGCTCGATTTTTGAAATAGAGATAAATAATATTTTGAGTGGTATACTTTCATTGTCAACATAACAACTGAGATATCTCGATATCTTCCATGCTACACACATTATAGGGAGTTCCCAAGCAGAATGGTAAAGTTTATACTCCCCCTACCACCAACAAACATCACTCCATGGCTTGTCCGAAACAACGGGTGCTTCCAACTAATAACAATCCTGGGGGAGTTTTGTTTGCAATTATGTTGGTTTGAGCGTGGGACTGGGCATCCCGGTTACCAGCCATTTTCTCGTGAGTGAGGAGTGGAATCCACTCCTCTTGAGAATAACCCGCCTAGCTTGGAAGATACAGACAGCCCTAGTTGATACATGAGCTATTCGAGCATACAAAACTGAATTTCAGTTGAAGGTTTAGAGTTTGGCACATACAAATTTACTTGGAACGACAGCTAGATACCGCATATAGGAAGGTATGGTGGACTCATATGGAATGACATTTGGGGTTTATGGAAGTGGATGCATAAGCAGTATTCCCGCTTAGTACAAGTGAAGGCTAGAAAAAGACTGGGGAGCGACCAGCTAGAGAGCGATAACAGTCATGAACATGCATTAAAATTAATGAACACTGAATGCAAACATGAGTAGGATATAATTCACCATGAACATAAATATCGTGGAGGCTATGTTGATTCATTTCAACTAGATGCATGAACATGTGCCAAGTCAAGCCACTCGAATCGTTCAAAGGAGGATACAACCCTATCATACCACATCACAACCATTTTAATAACACGTTGGCACGCAAGGTAAACCATTATAAACTCCTAGCTAATTAAGCATGGCATGAGCAACTATAATCTCTAATTGTCATTGCAAACTTGTTTCACTCATAATAGGCTGAATCAGGAACGAATGAACTACTCATATTTACAAAAACAAGAGAGGTCGAGTTCATACCAGCTTTTCTCATCTCAATCAGTTCATCATATATCGTCATTATTGCCTTTCACTTGCATGACCGAATGGTGTGGATAATAATAATAGTGCACATGCATTGGACTAAGCTACAATCTGCAAGCATTCAATATAAGGGAGAAGACAAGGTAATATGGGCTCTTTGTTAGATCAACAATAATGCATGTGAGAGCCACTCAACATTTTCATCATGGTCTTCTCCTCTCGACCCGCAAAGAACAAGAAAAGAAATAAAACTATTTACACGGGAAAGCTCCCAACAAGCAAAAGAAGAACGAGAAATCATTTTGGGTTTTCTTTTAATTACTACTACTGCAGGCATGGAAAGCAAACTAGCTAAAAGCTACAACTATTTTTTTGGTTTTTCTTAAGGTTTTTCGAACACACAAGAAGAAAGCTTAAAACAGAAAATAAACTAGCATGGATGATACAATGAAAAAGTATGAGCACCGACAACTAGCATGAGTGTGTGAACATGAATGTAATGTCGGTGAGAAATACATACTCCCCCAAGCTTAGGCTTTTGGCCTAAGTTGGTCTATGCCCATGGATCAAAGTGGTCCCCTCCAGTGAACTGAGGAGGATCCACGGGGTGCCACTGGTTGGCAATCTCCTCTGGATCCCACTGATAAACAAACTACCGATAAGGGTCCGGAGATGGCTCCGGCTCAGGCTCTGGGGATCGTGTTCGCCCCCAATATGCATAAATGTCATCGGACAGGATGATGTATGTGCCTGAATAAATGTTAAACAAAGAAGGTGCAGGCAGGGTAATAATCTGACAAGTCTTTTCACTGAATACCAGGTTATAAATGAGCCTCTTCTCCTTATCCTCGCGAATAAAATCATGTGCTACCATACTTTATAATCTAAGAAAATAGGGGGCAGCAACTTTTCCTCTTTCTCAAAGTGTCTAATAGGTATCTCAAAATATTTAGCAAGACGCGAAGCAAAGATACCTCCAAAGATGGGGCCCTTTGTATGGTTCAGACTCAACCGTTTAGCAACCATAGCACCTAAACAGAAAGTTCTGTCACGGAATAAAAGCATGGCGCAAAATGGCAAGGTCGGGAGCACTGAGGCCCCCACTGTTCCCGCGGCCAATTAAACATCTACTGTCGAATATTGCATAGTAACGTAAAACAGGAAAATGTATGCTAGTAGTTCTTGCTTCTGACCCTTTTCTCGTTTCCCCTACAACAATCATATCAATAAATCCTGCCACATCCCTAGGATGTGGTTCCTCGACGCTGACCTCAAAGGGCAACTTCAAACCCCACAAAAGTCATAAACTGACATCTCCTTATACTCATCATACAAATAAAAATCCACAGAAGGCGGCGACCTCCTAGCATGGAAATGAAAATTTTGCACAAAAATATTAGTGAGTAAGATATACTGTTTGAGCTGGTCATGGAGGAAGTGGGAGAGGCCTGCATTCTCAGCCCTCTCAAGAACTCATCACAAGGCCATTCACACGGTCAAACTTCCGCAATGCGAGGGAGATTATATTTGGGATTCTTATTTTCTTCACTTTTCTTATCCTTCAAGCTTCGACTCGAAGAGCCCCTCAAAAATCTCTTCATCATTTTCTGAAAATTTTTAGTGACTCAAAATAAAAGTGAATCAAACTCAACAAGATTGATAGCAACTACTCCTACAAGTGCCTAGAAGCCATATCATGCATTAAAACTACTTGGGACCATATAAATTTGACATGCAAGCTCAAGAACAGTGTCACCTAAGCAGCAAAAATTTGCAATAAATAAAGCACAAGAACAAAAACTAATTGGACCATTGGAGGAGTCACATACCGAAGAACAATCCCCCAAAGCAGTTTTGTGAATGCAGCATTGAGCTAGGAGATCGAAAATGGAAGCAATATGAGCTAGAACTCGGGTTTGAGCTAGTGGATGATTTTTCTGGAAGAAGACGAAGTGTGTGGGTGCAAGAATAAGTGGAGGAGGCCCACATGGGGTCCACGAGGCAGGGGGCGCGCCCTGGACCCTCATGCCCAGGTGGTGTGGCCCCCAGGTGTGTTCTTAGTGCCAATAATTCTTAAATATTCTAGAAAAAATCATATAAAAATTTCAGGACATTTGGAGAACTTTTATTTTCAAGGTATTTTTTATATTGCAAGGATAATTCGGAAAACAGACAGAAAATACTATTTTTGCATTATTTAATCTAAATAACAAAAAGTAAAAGGAGGATATAGAGAGTTGTGCTTTCTAACTTCATCCATCTCATGGTCATCAAAAGGAATCCACTAACAAGGTTGATCAAGTCTTGTTAACAAACTCATTCCGAATCGCATGAAATCAGAGAATTTTTGAAAAACACTACGTCAACGGGGATATGCACATCCCCAACAATAAGAATATCATATTTCTTCTTGACAGTAGGAAAATGAAATTCAAAACCTCCAATAGTAATCATTGGAATTTTTCCAATAGAATTGATACTATGGACTTGAGGTTGTTTCCTCAGAAAGTGTACCTTTGTTGCAATCAATAACAGCCCCTGCAGTATTCAAAAAGGATCTACCAAGGATAATCGAGATACTATCGTCCTTAGGAATGTCAAGAATAGCAAAGTCCGTTAAAATAGTAATGTTTGCAACCACAACAGGCACATCCTCACAAATACCGACAGGTATATCAGTTGATTTATCGGCCATTTGCAAAGATATTTCAGTAGGTGTCAACTTATTCAATTCAAGTCGACGATATAAAGAAAGAGGCATAACACTAACACCGGCTCCAAGATCACATAGAGTAGTTTTAACATAGTTTCTTTTAATGGATCATGGTATAGGTGGTCCTCAGGATACAAAGGTTCCCAAGTCATTTTACCCCCTCTAGACATAACTCTAACATCATTATCATTTTTCTTGTCGTTTAATTCACTGAGGAAATCATATTGAGCTTTAAGAACTTGTTCTACTTGAGTGGAAATCATAGAAGCATGTTTACTACTAAGTTTAAGTTCACCTTTAAATCGAGACATATAATCACTCAAGTGTTCAATCATATAAGCATTACATGTCAATTGTCTACCAACATAAGCATTGAAGTTTTCTTGTTTAACAAAAAATTATCAAACTCATTTAAGCATTGGCTAGCAGACTTATTATGAGGAATATCACCTTCATCAAATCTATAGAGAGAATTTACCTTTACTACCTGTGTCGGGTTATCAAGACCATGTATTTCTTCAATAGGTGGTGAATTCTTAACATCTTCAGCTTTAATACCTTTTTCTTTCATAGATTTCTTTGCCTCTTGCATATCTTCAGGACTAAGAAATAGAATAGCATGTTTCTTCGGAGTTGGCTTAAGAGTTGGTTCAGGAAGTGTCCAATCATTTTCATTACTCAACATATTATTCAATAGCAATTCAGCTTGATCAACAGTTCTTTCCCGGAAAACACAACCAGCACAACTATCCAGGTGGTCTCTGGAAGAATCGGTTAGTCCATTATAAAAGAAATCAAGTATTTCATTTTTCTTGAGAGGATGATCAGGCAAAGCATTAAGTAATTGGAGAAGCCTCCCCCAAGCTTGTGGGAGACTCTCTTCTTCAATTTGCAGAAAAATATAAATTTCCCTTAAGGCAGCTTGTTTCTTATGAGCGGGGAAATATTTAGCAGAGAAGTAATAAATCATACCCTGGGGGCTACGCACACAACCAGGATCAACAGAATTAAACCATGTTTTAGAATCACCCTTTAATGAGAACGGAAATAACTTAAGGATATAATAGTAGCGAGTTTTCTCATCATCAGTGAATAGGGTGGCTATATCATTTAATTTAGTAAGATGTGCCACAACAGTTTCAGATTCATAGCCAACAAAAGGATCAGATTCAACCAAAGTAATTATCTCAGGATATATAGAGAAATCATAATCCTTATCAGAAATACAGATAGGTGAAGTAGCAAAAGCAGGGTCATATTTCATTCTAGCATTCAAAGATTATTCTTTCAGCTCAGCTAATAATTTCTTAAGATCATATCTATCATTGCAAGCTAAAAAGTTTCTAGCAGTTTCTTCATCCATAACATAACCCTCAGGCACAACACGCAATTCATATATAGGGGGAGAATCTTCATCATCACTTTCATCAATATTATCGGTTTCAATAATTTCATTCTCTCTAACCCTAGCAAGTTGTTCATCAAGAAATTCACCTAGTGGCACAATATTATCAAGCATAGAAGTAGTTTCATCATAAGTGTCATGCAAAGCAGAAGTGGCATCATCAATAACATGCGACATATCAGAATGAATAGCAGGAGTAGGTGTCGCAAGTTTACTCATCACAGAAGGTGAATCAAGTGCAGAGCTAGATGACAGTTCCTTACCTCCTCTCGTAGTTGAGGGAAAAACCTTGGTTCTTTTATCTTTCAAGTTCTTCATAGTGATCAGCAGATATAAATCCCAAGTGACTCAAAGAATAGAGGTATGTTCCTCGGCAATAGCACCAGAAAATAGTCTTGATAACCCACAAGTATAGGGGATCGCAAAAGTTTTCGAGGGTAGGGTATTCAACGCAAATTTATTGATTCGACACAGGGGGATCCAAAGAATATTCTCAAGTATTAGCAGTTGAGTTGTCAATTCAACCACACCTGGAAAACTTAATATCTGCAACAAAGTATTTAGTAGCAAAGTAGTATGGAAGTAACAGTAACGGTGGCAAAGGTAATAGTAGCATTTTTATAGTAATTGTAACAGTGGCAACGGTAAAGTAACTAAGCAAAGATCAATATGTGAAAAGCCTGTACGCATTGGATTAGTGATGGATAATTATGTTGGATGCGATTCCTCATGCAAAAGTTATAACATAGGGTGACACTGAACTAGCTCCAGTTCATCAATGTAATGTAGGCATGTATTCCGAATATAGTCATGCGTGCTTATGGAAAAGAACTTGCATGACATCTTTTGTCCTACCATCTCGTGGCAGCGGGGTCCTATTGGAAACTAAGGGATATTAAGGCCACCTTTTAATAGAGTACCGGACCAAAGCATTAACACTTAGTGAATACATGAACTCCTCAAACTACGGTCATCACCGGTAAGTATCCCGATTATTGTAACTTCGGGGTTAACGGATCATAACTCATAATAGGTGACTATAGACTTGCAAGATAGGATCAAGAACTCACATATATTCATGAAAACATAATAGGTTCATATCTGAATTCATGGCACTCGGGCCCTAGTGACAAGCATTAAGCATAGCAAAGTCATAGCAACATCAATCTCAGAACATAATGGATACTAGGGATCAAACCCTAACAAAACTAACTTGATTACATGATAAATCTCATCCAACCCATCACCGTCCAGCAAGCCTATGATGGCATTACGCAGGCATGATGGTGAGCATCATATAATTGGTGATGGAGGGAGGTGGATGATGACGATGGCGACGTATTCCCCTCTCTGGAGCCCCGAACGCACTCCAGATCAGCCCTCCCGAGAGAGATTAGGGGTTGGCGGCGGCTTTGTATCATAAAACACGATGAATCCTTCTCTCTTTTTTTCTCCCAGAACATGAATATATAGAGTTGGAGTTGAGGTTGGTGGAGCACCAGGGGGCCCACGAGGCAGGGGGGCGCCCCCACCCTCGTGGACGGGGTTTGGGCCCCCTAGCCTTGATTATTTCACCAGTATTTTTTTATATTCCAAAAATATTCTCCGTCAAGTTTTAGGTCATTCCGAGAACTTTTACTTCTGCACAAAAATAACACCATGGCAACTCTGCTGAAAACAGCGTCAGTGCGAGTTAGTTCCATTCAAATCATGCAAGTTAGAGTCCAAAACAAGGGTTAAAGTGTTTGGAAAAGTAGATACGTTGGAGACGTATCAACTACACTCTCCCCTCTCGTTGTTATGCATCACCTAGATGGATGTTGCATGTGCGTAGGATTTTTTTTGAAATTACTGCGTTCCCCAACACCAACGTCCTCTGGAGAGGTCATGATAAACCTCTTCTTGGTTGAACGCTCGTCCGACTCCCCAGGATACATGGTCGAGCTTAGGATGCGACATTCTGGAGCAGGGGATGTGGATCTGGCGGGGAGAGACACTGCATGCCTCATCTAAAAACTCATGGGTGTGGGGCGAAGGTATGGGAATCACTGGGTAACCTGAACTATATTATCTAAGCTAGGAGGAACATGCAGACTAGTAGGGGTTGGAGGTGGCGCCAGCGGTGGCCGCGAGCTAGTGTTCAAGGGGGGAGCGGCCGGGTGGGGGATTGTGGAGGGCGGGTGTTGTTTGAGGATACGCCGATGGTGGTGGACGAGGGAGGGCAATGGTTCAAATGCCTCGGCTACTACAATTTTACTATAAGGTCGGTGCTGGAGAAGTGTGGGCGACAGTTGAAGTATGGCGGCCACTAAAATTTTCGTAAAGGAATTGATAAGGGGCAGGATGCCCAAGATCGCGCACGGTCCAATAAGAATATGCATGTATGATAATAAGGAAAACTGGCGGAACCGCCGATTTTTGCAACGCTGAAGGCAGGTAGTTTGTTTTTATATTTCTAGTTAGCTAGTCTATCGCACACGGTTCATCCTACTTTCTAATTTATAGTTGCGCAGGTGGTGATTTTTCAGCACACTTGCATCGCACACGGTTAAGCCATTACATCCACCCTTTGCTCGCGCAGTCATGGTGATTTTACATCACACTTTCATCGCACACGATTGAGCCAGTACCTCCACGTTTGCTCACGCTTGCACAGTCGTCGTGATTCATAGCTTACTTGCATCCCACATGGTTAAGACATTATACCCATGTCCATTGAGCGTCATCAGAGTCTTTGCAGCAAAAAAACGTTAGAGAGGGTCAGAAGACAGCCACACCAGCATGTGGCCCAAATATATATGAGTGAAAAGGGTGGTCTGTGATGTTCAAAATTCCAATGCACAACTTTGACCGCATGAGCCAACGGTTGGGCGCGTGGGCCAAGATCGATGAGAGGCGCCAGAAGTCAAGAACCACTTGGAAGTGGCCAAATATATGTAGGAATATTGGGTGTGATGTTTAAAACTTTAAATAAACAATGCATAACTTTGGTGGCACCTGCCTCGCAAACCCGAAAGCACCCTTGGATATATCTATAATGACATAATGGCATAGCTAGCTAGGATGCTTGGCCCACCACCTCCCATTTCGTGTGAGCGGGGCGGATGCATGTAATGGTACTTTGATCATTCATGCATGTCGCCATGACCTACCATAATATGGACCAATGAATCTATCGTTTGGTCAAACGACAATTGTTGTGTTGTCGATAAAACGCTTGGGCCAATAAATTGAACCATCAGAAAAATCGCACCAGACGGACCACAAAACCAGCACCTCTTGCATGCGGCCCAAAATTATGTAAGTTGGGAAGGGGTGATGTGTGTTTTCAATATAGAATAATGTACAATTTAGATGTGGTGCCTACCTCTTGATACAGACAACAACCATAAAGGCAAGGTAGTTAAGGACGAGATACACGCAAGGTACGATGTAGGTCGAACCCAGCAATCCGAGCATGTGGGAGGGAATCCTGACAACGCATAAGCTTGAGCTTTGGTTGAGCGACATGTGATGGTGACCGTCCCTAACATGAACTAGGAGGAATTCATTCATGGCCAACACACACCCCTCGTTATAGGTCAAAAGGATGATATATATACTCTCGGGGAGCCCACAGATATGCGTGTCATCACAAAAAACCGCACAAGGGAGACGTGGTCGATCAGAAGACCCTGTATACACTGCATGCGGCCCGAAAATATGTATGGGTACAATGGTGTGTGATGTGTTTAAATCCCGCCGGAGCAGGAGGATGGTCGCGACGTGCTGGAGCAGGGAGTGCCCGGGCAGCTTCTGGCGGGCGAGGCACTTCTTGGCAGCTCTGCTCTTGCCGCGCTGGCACCTGACGGAGCGGGTTCCGCCCAGGGGCCACGCGTCTTGGAGCCATGGCGTCTTCTTGAGTGGGAGGCGGCCAGGGCGCCGCCGGAGCCTCGTCGCCCGCGCGGGGCGGGGTGCGATGCAGCGGAGCGGATGGCGCGGAGGAGCCCCCTGCGGCGTGGACGAGTTCGGTGACGCGGTCGAGCCATTCTTCATAGACGTCGTCGACGGGATGGTAGCGCAGGAGCTCGTTTGCCACGATGAGTGCAGCCCGAGCCTCCATGGGCGCGCGAAGCGCGCGGGACGAAGATCCAGCCGGGGCGAGTGAGGGAGTCGCGATGCAGCCGTCTTGGCGCAAGGATGGATGCTGAGACAATGCTTGCTGCTCATCCCCCGCCGGGCCGGTGGCGGCGTTGACGGCAGGTGACGGGGAACAGCAAGGACACTCACCGACAGGGGCTCTCTGGGCGACGCGGGAAGCGAGGGCGGCCCGGCGCTCCGCGCGGGCCCGACGTGTGTCAGACATGAGCGTGATGGTCGGAGGAGAGCGGAGCGGTGGAAGACGAATTCCGGCGCACCCCTACTTGGCGCGCCAAATGTTGGATTTCGGGTTCCGATAGACCCTTGAGGTTCGAACACTGGGGTGCGCGCGGAGATTTCGCCTCCTACCTACCTACACCCCTCCGCCGAGCTGGGATCAAAGCTATGAAAAGAACAACACAAGGGACATAGGGTTTATACTGGTTCGGGCCACCGTTGTGGTGTAATACCCTACTCCAGTGTGTGGTGTGTGGATTGCCTCTTGGGCTGATGATGATAAACAATACAAGGGAGAACAGCCTCGCGAGGGTCTGTTCTCGGCTGGGGCGATGAACTGCTGGGAGTAGTTCAGCCACCTTTCTCTCTCTCTCTCTCTCTCTCTCTCTCTCTCTCTCTCTCTCTCTCTCTCTGTGCTTACTTCCTCTCTACTTGTCGAGCCCTTGGAGGAGACTGAGCCGAACCCTTTGCTACGTGGGTGGCCGGTCCTATTTATAGAGGCCCTGGTCCTCTTCCCAAATATTGAGCGGGAAGGGATCCAACAATGGCGGGCTAATTTGAAAGGGGACAACAAGTATCAGCTGTCCTGACAAAAGTAGTCTTCGCCTGCGCAAAGCTCTGGTGATGACGCCGTCTTGGGCCCCATGGTGACCTCCGTCTCGTAGTCCTCTTGGTCTTGGTCTCGTTGCACCAAAATGGCAACCTTTGCCTGACGCCTTGGTACTCCGCGGCTGCGCTTGCCCCCTTTGCACCAAAGAGGAAAGGAGGACGCTGCACGGGCTGGCACCCGCCTGGCGCCCTGAGTCGTCATGGCTTGCGTCACGGGCACCTCGCGAGGTACCCCGCCTTGATCTCTTCGCCTCCTCGTGAGCCAGCCTGACGAGGCCGTGCCTGAGGAAGCTCCGCGTCGTCCGCCCCACGAGGCTTGGCCCCTCGCGAGGGTCTTGAGTTTGTGTTGGTGAAGATGGGCCGTGTTGGGCCCCCCTTTGAGCCACGCTGCAGGCCGCAGGCAGGAAAGTCTGGGGACCCCCGTTCCCAGAACGCCGACATGTATCTCTTAAAGGTATATCGGTCATCTCAGCATGACACTTCTTCAACTGTGAAACATGGAACACGTGATGAACTCCTGACAGTCCTTCAGGTAACTCCAACTTGTAGGCAACTTCTCCCATCCGTGTCAAAACACGATACGGTCCTACAAATCTTGGGGCTAACTTTCCTTTAACTCCAAAACGTTTCACTCCTCGCAAGGGGGATACTCGCAGATATGCTTTGTCTCCAATTTCATAGGTTACCTCCTTGCGTTTTGAGTCTGCATAACTCTTCCGCCTGGACTGTGCAATCTTCTATGTATCACGAATCAACTTAACCTTCTCTTCAGACTCCTTGATCAAGTCCGTCCCAAACAACTGTCGGTCTCCTACTTCATCCCACATTAACGGTGTTCTGCACCTTCGTCCGTACAGGGCTTCGAACGGTGCCATCTTCAAACTGGCTTGGTAGTTATTGTTGTATGAGAACTCTGCGTAAGGCAAATTGTCATCCCAACTAGATCCATAATCTAGCGCACAGGCTCTCAACATGTCCTCCAGAATATGATTGACTCTCTCGGTCTGTCCATCCGTCTGCGGATGAAATGATGTACTGAACACCAATCTTGTACCCAAAGTCTGGTGTAACTGATGCCAAAACTTTGAGGTAAACTGTGTTCCTCTATCTGATACGATGGTCTTCGGAACTCCATGCAGACATACGATCCTGGACATATATATCTTGGCCAACTTTGCACTTGTATAATTGGTTTTCACTGGGGTAAAGTGAGCCACTTTGGTCAAGCGATCCACTACTACCCATATGGAATCATATCCTGATTTTTTCCTGGGCAATCCGGTAATAAAGTCCATGCCAAGTTTATCCCACTTCCATTCGGGTATCAGCATAGGCTGTAACAATCATGCCGGCTTTTGATGCTCTGCCTTCACTCTCTGGCATACATCACATACGGCTACATACTTGGCAATATCCTTCTTCATACCTATCCACCAAAAACGTTCCTTCAAATCCAAATACATCTTGGTGTTTCCGGGGTGTATCGTGTATGGTGTGTCATGAGCCTCCTATAGTATTAACTTCCTGATCTCTGTGTTATTGGCACGTATATCTGGTCCTCAAACCATAAGGTATCGTGCTCATCCTCACGAAAACCTTTGGCCTTTCCTTTGCTCATATTCTCCTTTATCTCGGCAATCTCTTTGTCATCCTTCTGAGCTTCTCAAATCTTTCCCAACAATGTAGACTGAACCTCCATTGTTGCAACAAAACCTCTAGGAAGAATCTCTAATCGAAGTTCCATGATATCCTCTGCTAACTCCTTTGGCACTCCCTTACTCGCAAGGATATTAGCATAACTCTTCCGGCTCAAAGCGTCGCTACGACATTTGCCTTACCTGGATGATAGTGTAGCTTCATGTCATAATCCTTTATAAGCTCCAACCATCTCCTTTTCTAAGGTTCAGTTCCTTCTGTGTGAAGATGTATTTCAAGCTTTTAGGATTCGTGTACACATCACAACGGTTTCCAATAAGGTAATGTCTCCAAGTCTTCAATGCATGCACTACAGCTGCTAACTCCAAATCATGTGTGGCATAATTCAACTCATGAGGTTTTAGTTGTCGCCAGGCATACGAAACAACTCTTCTGTCCTGCATAAGTACACATCCAAGTCCCAAGCGAGAGGCTTCACAATAAACTTGGAAGTCCATATGTATATCTGGCAGCGTCAGCACTGGGGCTGTAGTCAAACGTTTCTTCAACTCCTGAAAACTTGCCTCGCAGTCTTCTGTCCATTTAAACTTGGTATCCTTCTTCAATAACTCCGTCATTGGCTTCGCAATCTTGGAAAAATTCTCAATGAATCTCTGATAGTATCCTGTGAGTCCAAGAAAACTGTGGATCTCGCTAACTGAAGTGGGTGCCAACCATTCAGTTACTGATTGAACCTTGGTGGGGTCTACTCCTATACCCTCTCCTGATATAACATGTCCAAGGAATCCGACTTCCTTCAACCAAAACTCGCATTTGCTGAACTTGGCATACAACTGGTGTTCCCTGAGTTTCTCGAGAACTAGTCACAAATGCTCCTTGTGCTCCTCTTCATTCTTTGAGTATACCATAATATCATCAATGAACACCACAACAAACTTGTCCAAATATTCCATGAACACCTTGTTCATCATGCTCATGAAATAGGCAGGGGCATTGGTTAGTCCAAACGACATGACCGTATATTCATACAATCCGTAACGCATGGTGAATGTTGTCTTTGGTATATCTTTCTCTCGAATCTTCAACTGATGGTACCCTGATCGCAAATTGATCTTTGAAAACACTTTAGCTCCTTGTAGCTGATCAAACAGATCATTGATCATTGGCAGTGGGTACTTGTTCTTGATCGTTACTTCATTCAAGGCCCGATAATCAACAACCATTCTTAGGGATTTATCCTTCTTCTCAACCAAAAGTACTGGGGCTCCCCAAGGTGATGAACTCCTTCGAATGTATCCTTTCTCCAACAACTCCTTGTTTTGTTTCTTAATTTCCTCCAGATCATTCGCGGGCATCCGATACTGTCTCTTGGATATTGGCCCGGTACCTGGCAGTAGCTCTATCAAAAACTCGATGTCTCGATTCGGTGGCATGCCTGGTAACTCCTCTGGAAAAACATCTGGGTAATCCCTTACTACAGGCACTTCCTCCTGAACAACTCCCGTGAGGGTATTCACTTGTCTCCTCCTAGGCACATGCCTAGATACATACTTAAACCTTTTTCCTTCCGGGGTGGTGAGATAAATCGACTTACTAGCACAGTCAATACTTCCTCCATACTTTGACATCCAGTCCATGCCTAATATCACATCCAATCCTTGTGACTCCAAGATAATTAGGTCGGACGGAAAAACATGGGTGCCAATGGTTAGGGGTATCTGGTCGCACCATCGACTAGCCATATACTCTGCTCCAGGTGAACTTACTAAGAGAGGGGTCCTAAGGGTTTGGGTTGGTAGTTTAAACTTATCCACAAATCCCCTTGATATGTATGAATGCGATGCACCAATATCAAATAGAACAAGAGCGGTAAATGACTTAACCAAAAACTTACCTATTACCGCGTCCGGCTGCTCTTCAACCTCCTCCACGTTAACATGGTTCACTTGTCCTTTGTTGAATGGATTGGGCTTCTTCCCAGTGCTCCCATTTCCGTTTCCATTCTTTCCTTCAGGGCACTCCGTGGCATAGTGTCCAGTCTTCCTGCACTTGAAACAAGTAACATGACTTCGATCTCTTTTGGCGGGTGTGGCTGGATTGGGGCGGTTCTGATTGTTATTGGCTTCGTTCCCATTCCCATTCTTAGTACCATTGTGATTATGCGATCCTCCTCCGGTGTGGTTATGACCTCCATGGTTATGAACAAGTCCTCCTGAGTTCGGGGTTAGGCGAGGCTTCTGCTGAGATCCTGAGTTATACCTCCCTTGTCCGTACTCCCTCTTACGGTTCTCAGTCTGATATTGCTTCCCTTCAATCATAAGAGCCTTATCTACCAACTCCTGGTAGTTGTTGAAGGTGGCTACCATCAACTGCATACTCATCTCATCATTAAGCCCTTCCATAAACTTCTCCTGCTTCGCGGCATCTGTGGCCACATCGTCAGGGGCATAGCGAGATAGCTTGCTAAACTCATCCACGTACTGAGCCACAGTACGGTTCCCCTGGCGTAAGTTGCGAAACTCACGCTTCTTCATACTCCTAGCTCAAGTGGAGACATGGGTTGTGCGGAAAGCTTGCTGAAATTGGTCCCATGTCACCGTGGCTATGGGGTAGGTGACAGTGTAATTCTCCCACCATGATGTTGCTGGTCCATCCAACTGATGTGCGGCAAAACGCACCTTCTCAGCATCAGTGCATCCTGAAGTGGTTAACTCCCTTCCAATCCTGCGGAGCCAATCATCTGCAACTATAGGCTCGGTGCTACTAGAAAACACCAACGGTTGTAACCTTAGAAAACGTGCTAGGTTGTCCACTTGCGGCGGGTTGTTGTTGTTGTTGTTGTTGTTGTTGTTGTTGTTGCCCTGGTTCTGAACTAGCAATTGCATCAAGGTGTTCTCTTGCTGGATCAACTGAGTGAGCTCCGGCGGGAAGGAAAATCCGGGGTCACGTCTCGGAGGCATCTGATGGGTTTAGAGGGAATAGATTAGAATATAATGAGGTCTAATGAGAAGGCACTACCCATATGCACATGAGACAAACACAATCATTTCACTCAATCAATCAAGCAAGGCATACAATCAATCTAACTATTGCAAAAGTGCTCGGACTACTCTATTTACCTGGTGGAATACTACTAATCATTGGGTGGTCATCTAGAAATTTTGATCGGTGGAAGATTCCATGATATCTGCTCTAGCTTCATCTTCATAGTCATCATCACTCAGGTCGGAGTCGGTGTCATCGATGATGATGTAGTCCTCCGGGTGAATCTCCTTGGGTTCTTCATCTTCTTCTACCGGAGTGTGATCTCCCATAAATATCCCGATCTTCTTAATCAGGTCGTCCTTCTTATCTAGTAGTGTCACAATTTCCTCCTCATATCCATCACGTGTAGACTTAGGTTCTTCTTCCAGCTCGATGATCCTTGACTTTGCCTTCTTCAAATCTATCATGTCTGCGCACATCTGATTCTCCTGACGTCGAATGTGCTGGTTTAACTCCTGGACGAAAGCTGCAATTGATCTATCCTTCCTGGTGCTGATCATCTCCCATTGCTCGTCTCGGCGCCCACATATCTGGTAGATAGTGTCTTTAAGCTCCTTGTGATAAACTTCTCCAATGCGTCCCATGGTGATGTGAGCTGCCATACGCTTTCCTAAACTCCAGGTTGGTGCGTCGAAGGAAAACTCTATAGGTTTAGTGACTGGCGTGAATGTCGGGTGGTAGGTGCGACATATGCCAACGGGTGGCTTATCATTGTGGGAGCCAGTAAGACGTCGCCGGTGCCTGGAAGCGGGATGAGGCGAAGACATGCACGCCGGCGAATCTTACCCAGCTTCGGGGCTCTTTGTGGAGATAACGCCCCTACTGCTGCTCTACGGGGTCTCCGCATGATCACTAGATGAACAAGTAGCTACACGATGCTCCTTGAGCTGTTTGGCGAGAGGGGGAAGAAGGGCTTTGCCCGTTCTCTTATCCTCCCTATGTGGTGTTTAGAACTAGCAGGGATCAATCCTTTGCATGGGTGTCCCGGGGGATTTATATAGGCCTACCACCCAGGGGTATAATGGTAATCCGGCTGGACGTGGGGCCCAGCCGTCTGTGTCTATACTCGCCGGCTTCCACACCGACTGCTGGGGCCCGCCGACTGGTGGGTCCCGCCGGCTGCCGGCTCCTTAGTCGATAGGCAGGCCCCGCTGCCCAAGGCCTTGTCGGTGGCTGGTTACTGTTGCTCAATCTTGGTGACGAGGGCTTCACCAAGGTAAGCGTGGCTACAGTGCCGTCGTCCGGCGGGTGATCGCTGTAGCCTCACCGCGTCTTATCTCCTTAATGGGGCGTCCCCTTCGAGGGTGCTGCAAGCCGGCTGGAGAGAATCGGCTCCATCTTGGGCGACTGGGGGAGGCCAGGCCGCCTTCAGGTGTCTCTCTGCCCGAAGGGGCCCACCGCCCATGGGCCACTCTGGTAGCCCGTCGTGGATGACATCAGGGTCATCCTGGCAACAGTGCCGCGCCGGACAGGTCATGGCCACCCGTACGGCGCACTGTGCCAGGCATGCTCCGGGATTTGGGGGTGGCCAGCCTTACTGTAGCCACGCCCCATCACATCGCCGTTATGTGGGTGTAGACTTCGAGGGTACGATCTCAACCGCTTTATGGGAGCCGGCTTCTTGGAGTCGGCCTTCTCGTAGCCGGCTCCTTGGAGCCGGCCCTCACGCGGCTTTCTTCATGAAGACTGAAGTCGGGCCGCCTTCCGACAGTCGGCCGGGGGAACCGCCGGCGAGGGGAAGGCGGCCCCACGTCTTGGATTCTTGAGGGCCGGATGGGCTTGTAACTTTATCAGAAGGGCCAGGGGGAGCCGGCTTGGCTACCCATGGTTATTTACTCCGACAGTAGTCCCCAAAGCTGGTCGAGCTTCGAGGCTGACAAAGGGACGAGAAGCTCGGTCAGCTTCCTACCCTGAGGGGTCGGTTGTGCTTTTGTGCGCCGTCTTCGGGAAACCCCATTTCTCGTAGGCGGGAACGCGGTCGACCCGCGAGCTGACCGTAGGCCATCCCGCGGGCCACGTGGCAAGGAAACCCTGCCAGTGCACGCGCGCGACGGGACGCCACCGGAGGCCCGGGCCCGCCACTCCTAGGCCTCGGCCCGAGCGCGGATCTTCTGCGGCCCGCGCGGACCGCTCGCCTTCCCGCGGCGATTTTATTACGCCATTAGGGCGTAATAATCGTGGGATGTGGGGGAGTGGGCGCAGTTGATCCCCACGTTCCCCCACGCCATGCCTCCTCGGCTCCTCCGTGCCAGTCTATAAGTAGGGGTAGGAGGGGGAGCGGCAGAGGCTCGCACGCTTTCCCTCGCTCCGCCCCCTCTCGCCCTCCTTCTTCTTCTTCCTGCCGCCACAGCCACCCACCGCCGCGCCATTCCGCCGCCGCATCGTCTTGCTCCCATGGCGCTGTCGAGCTCGTGGGATGGCTCCAACGTCCACGAGGACCACGTCGAGTTCCTCCGCCAGACGCGACGCCTGCCTGGCGAGAACTTCGTGCGGGTTCGTCAAGCGCCGGAGAAGGAGATTTCGTCGGCACCGGAGGAGGGCGAGCGGGTGATCTTCCGCTCGCACTGCCTGCGCAGCTTCGGCCTTCCGGCGAGCGGGTTCCTTCGAGCCTTTCTCGAATTCTACAACCTCCAGCCGCATCACCTCACGCCCAACGCGGTGATGCTGTTGTCGGCCTTCGTCACCCTGTGCAAAGGCTTCCTTGGGGTCCTCCCCACGCTCGAGCTCTGGGGGGAATTCTTCCAGAGCAAGCTCGGCACCGTCGTCGCGGGCGTGCCCGCACCCTGCGGAGCCTATATTGCCATGAGGCAGTCGGGCGAGAACAACCCATTCCCGCCCATCCCGCTGATCCAATCGGTGAAGCTCTGGCAGAAGTCTTACTTTTACGTGAAGAACGTCACCCGGCAAGGCGACTACGTCAACCTGCCGGCTTATGAAGCCGGCCCGCCGGCTGGGAGGCGACCTTCGTGGAGCTACCGGGCCAGGTCATTGTCTCAGGCCGGGAACGCAGCCGTCTCCCGGCTTCGGGTGATGATCCAGTCAGAGGGCCTGACCGGAGCCGACTTGGTGGCCGCCTTCGTGGAGCGCCGGGTACTTCCCCTCCAAAGTCGGCCTCACATGATTTGTCAGATGAGCGGCCGCTTCGAGCCAAGCCGGCTGAGCACCAGGGAGATGCCTCATGCCAAGGTGTCTTACATGGTGAACTATATCTCCAACTGCAAGCTCGCCGAGGATTGGCGATATGGCAAGGAGCCGTACTCTCGCGCCAACCCTCCGCCCGTCGTAAGTTTTTCCTTCTTTTCTTCCGTTGGTAGCCGGCCTCATAATAGCCGACTTCTGATTAGTTGGTTCTCCCTTGGCAGAACCCTCTCCTTTCGCCGACGACCGGGGACGCAGGGGTAGCGCGCCAGCTCCTCCCCGACCGCATGGTGGACGACGCTGACGACCCGGACCTGGGTGCGGCCGCCATGGAAGACGCCATTGTGGGGGAAAGCGATGAGGCCGGAAGACCAAGGCGCCGGAGCCAATGCCGACTTGAGGGGGCAGCTCAGCGAGGCACAGGCCGCCCTTCGCGCCAAGGAAACCGAGTACGATGCCTTGGTCCTGGAGCGTGACCGCCTGGCCAAGAAGCTGGCTGACCAGGAGGAGAGCCACAAGGCGACCCTGAAGAAGGCGCAGGATAATGAAGCCGCCCTGAAGGCCGAGTTTGAGACTAAAGCGGCGGGCTGGGCTGAGACCAGGCAAGCGCTGAATGAAGGCTTCGACCGTATTGAGGATTTGATTGACGCTAAGCCGCCTTCCTCGCTCCTTGCTTGCCCCTTGCCGCCTGATTTGTGTTCTGACTTGTGTTGCTTTTTATTCTCTGTGCAGACTACTTTCCCGGCTACTCCGTCTTCGCTACCCAAACCATCGAGGCCCACCGCGAAGCACGCCGTCAGGCGGGGGCCGACATCGCGCCGGACGCGAGCCGGACGCTTGAGGAGCAACTCTTGGCGGTCCAAGCACGGCTGCAGCCGGCTCATCGTATGCTCCGCCGCCTCCAGCGCGCCGGAGCGCAGGTGTTGGCCGCCCTCTGGCCAAGCGAGACGATTCCCTGCACCCCGAGCCGGACTGCCGACTGGCTGGAGGTTGCGGTTGGCCGTTTCGAGGCTTGGAAAGCATCAGCGGCCCGGCTTGGAGCTGGGCGGGCGTTGGAGTTCGTCCGAGCTTGGTATCCGGGGCTGAACCTGGACCAGCTGCGAACCTGGCGGCTGGAGGCCAACGAGGAGATAGAAGAGGTGCGGCCGGCTATTGCTCAGCGCGCATCGACGATCGCCGAGTGCACTGACATTAGCGTCTTTGCTCCTGAAATAAATGACGACGGCATTGCCCAGCCGGAGGAGTGGTTCGGGCTGGACCCGGCAGCGGGTGAGGACTCGGCAGAAGAGATTGCCTCCAGCGACGAAGGCGAAGACGACGAAGGAGAGGAAGGCGAAGACGTCGAGCCGGCCGGTGAAACAGCCAGCCAGCCTCAGCCTGACCATGCCTCCAGCAACGAGGCGCGCGCAAGCGCGCCTTCAGCGGGGGGCGGTGATCATGCCAAGGTTCGCCAGCCAGCCACTCCTCCAGCCGGCACTGCCGTCTCCACCGACCTGCCCGGCTCGTCAGTCGCTCCCCTGGCTTAATCTGCCGTCCTTGTTTTTTCCTGCTTGTTGCCTTCTGAACAATTTTATTAAGCTTTCGCAGTTCCACCCATTGGGGGTGTATCCAAACTATGTTCAATGCTGGCCTCTTGAAGGTCTTTTATGTAAATTTTATTGTGTGCGTGTTTGGCTTCCATTTACGTATGCTTTTTATCCTTAGGCTGTTTCCTTTGCCGCCTTCCCCTTTTGGGGAGGCAAGTACTCGAGCTTTCTTGGATTGAAGTGAAGTGAATGGAAGTCGGCCGGCCGGCTACTCTGGTAGTCGGTCGGTGGTAGGAGACAAACCGGCTTTTGTTATATTAGTTCGTTAGTCCCTAGCCATTTTTCGTGTGGGCATCCTTTCCTGCCTTTAACTCTTGCCAGCCGGACAGCCGTTTCTTCAAACTGCGATTTTTGCCAAGAGAAGGCTTGGGTGCCGGCACACTACTTGTCTGACCGCGGGTAGGACCTCTAATATAACTCCAAGCGGCCAGTCCCCGGGCCGACTAGTCGAACCCGGTGCCGGACGGAAAGAGTAAATGTAATGACAAGGTCATAAGCGTGATACTCTTCATTCATAGATAAAAGATGGCAGTCCCCGAGCTCTCCTCGGGGGGCCTATTGTCTCGTACTTAGTACAAAAGTTGGCGTGATACATACTGTATTTCAACTGTAAAATCTTCGGAGGAGGTTGGCGTTCCATGGTCGTTCCGACTCCTTGTCGGAGTCGTCTCTCTTTCGTGCCTTCGTCTTCTGCGCGTCGATTAGGTAGTAGGAGTCGTTGCCTGAAGCTCTGCTGATGACGAAGGGGCCCTCCCAAGGGGCCGAGAGCTTGTGATGGCCGGCTGTTCGCCGGATCAGCCGAAGCACAAGATCGCCCTCTTGGAAGGATCTTGGCTTGACCTTCCGGCTGTGGTAGCGGCGCAGGCCCTGCTGATAGATGGCGGACCGGCTGAGGGCTAACAGCCGGCCCTCTTCCAGCAGGTTGAGGCCGTCTTCTCGTGCTTCCTTGGCCTCCGCCTCCGTGTACATGGCTACCCGAGGTGAGTCGAACTCGATGTCGGTTGGGATGACCGCCTCGGCACCATACACAAGGAAGAAAGGAGTGAAGCCGGTTGACTTGTTTGGAGTAGTGCGCAGACTCCAGAGGACGGCCGGCAGCTCATCGAGCCAACAACCGGCTGAGCGCTCCAGTGGTACGACCAGTCGGGGCTTGATGCCGGAAAGGATGAGGCCGTTGGCTCGCTCGACCTGGCCGTATGACTGCGGGTGTGCAACGGACGCTAAGTCCAGCCGGATGCCTTGCGTCGCGCAGAAACGTGCCAAGGCTCCCTTGGCGAAATTCGTGCCGTTGTCGGTGATGATGCTGTGTGGCATGCCGTACGGAGTTGTTATATCTGCGATGAATGTTACGGCAGTCGGCCCATTCACCTTCTTGATCGGCTTTGCCTCAATCCACTTGGTGAATTTGTCCACGGCGACAAGCAAATGTGTCATGCCGCCGCGCGCCGTCTTGAATGGGCCCACCATGTCCAGTCCCCAAACGGCGAAGGGCCAAGTGAGGGGGATGGTCTTGAGTGCTGAAGCCGGCATGTGTTGCTTGGAGCTAAAGAGTTGGCACCCTTTGCAATGTTTAACTAACTCCTTGGCGTCATCCAAAGCAGTTGGCCAAAAGAAATCATGGCGGAAGGCTTTGGCGACGAGTGATCTTGAGGCCGCATGGTGGCCGCATTCTCCTTGGTGGATATCTCTGAGGATTGCAATGCCCTTCTCTTGCTCGACGCATCGCTGGAGGACTCCAATGACACTCCGCTTGATGAGGTCTCTGTTGACGATTGTGTATGCTCCGGCTTGGCGTTGGACTTGTCTTGCCTCTGTTTCGTCAGCCGGCAGGTCTTGGTTTATTAGGAAGTTGAGGATGGACTGAGCCCATGATGGAGTTGTGACTTCTTCTATTGCCAATGTGGCTACTGCGACCAGGGCGGGCGGGCTGGGTGGTGAAATGCTGGAGTCGGTCGCCGGCTGTTGTGTTGGTGCAGTCCCCGGGTCGACTACCGCAGTCCCCGAGCCGGGTGTGGCAGTCCCCGGGTCGGTCGTAACTACGGAAGTCCCCGAGCCGCTTACTGATGTCCCCGGGCCGACTATCGAAGTCCCCGGGTCACCTGCTTGGTTCTTCGAGCCGGACCCGGCCGCGTCGGGGTCAGGCGGAACGAAGATGGAATCGGACTCTGGAGGCGGCTTGATAGATGGCTTGAGGAGGCGTTGTAGAGAGACACCGGTTGGTATTGCTTGCCGGGTGGAGCCTATTCGAGCCAGGGCATCAGCTGGCTCGTTGTCGGCTCGCGGTACGTGGAGGAACTCGCATCCTTCAAAATACCCACTGATTTGCTGAACGAGGAAGCGGTAGCTTGCCATATTTGCGTCCTTGGCATCCCAGTCGCCGGATGATTGCTGGACCACCAAGTCCGAGTCGCCATAACATAGGATCCGGCGAATGCCGAGCTCTTTGGCAAGCCGGAGCCCGTGGATGAGCGCCTCGTACTCGGCTACATTGTTGGAGGCGGCAAAGTGAATTTGCAGCGTGTATCTGAGCTTGTCGCCTTTGGGAGAGGTAAGACGACGCCGGCTCCCAAGCCGGTGCGCATCTTGGACCCATCGAAGTGCATGCGCCAATGAGTGGAGTCGGGAGCCAGCGGCAGGTACTGGGTCTCGGCCCAGTCGACGAGGAAGTCGGCCAATGCCTAGGACTTGATGGCGGCGCGAGGCTGGTAGAAGATCGTGTAAGGGGCCAGCTCGATGGCCCATTTAGCCACCCGTCCGGACGCATCCCGGCTGCCAATGATCTCGGCCAGCGGGGCGGTGCACACGACCGTGATGGGATGCTCTTGGAAGTAGGGCTTCAGCTTCTTGGCGGCGAACTACACGCCATAACACATCTTTTGGTAGTGCGGGTAGTTCTGCTTCGAGGCAGACAATACCTCGCTCAAATAGTACACCGGCCTCTAGACCGGCTGGGCTCGGCCCTCTTCTGGGCGTTGGACTACGATGACGGTGCTGACCACCCGGCTGGTTGCGGCGATGTAGAGGAGCATGGGCTCTTTCTCAGTCGGCGCTGCCAGGACCGGCGGTGTGGCCAACATCTTCTTCAGCTCATGAAAAGCTTGGTCGGCTTGGTCATTCCACTCGAAGTGAGTGGTCTTCTTCATGAGGCGGTAGAGGGGGAGAGCTTTCTCTTTGAGCCGGCTGATGAAGCGGTTCAGGGGGGCCAAGCATCCGGTAAACTTCTGGACGTCTCGAAGTTTGGTGGGAATCGCCATTCTCTCAATGGCCTTGATCTTTGCCCGGTTGCATTTGATGCCGCGTTCGGAGACCAGGAAGCCTAGGAGCTGGCCGGCTGGCACTCCGAACACGCATTTCTCGCGGTTGAGCTTGATTTGGAATCGGCGTAGGTTCTCAAATGTTTCCTTGAGATCTTCCAGCAAGGTGCCGCGCTTCTCTGTCTTCATCATAATGTCGTCTACGTAGATGTGGGCATTTCTGCCGAGCTGCTTAAGGAGGCACTTCTGCATGCAACGCTGAAAAGTGGCACCGGCATTTCTCAAGCCGAATGTCATAGTCAGGTAGTAGAAGGCTCCGAATGGCGTGACGAAGGCGGTCTTCAGGCGGTCAGCCGGACCTAAATTTATCTGGTGGTATCCCGAGTAAGCATCCAAGAAACTCAACAGCTCGCATCCGGCCGTGGAGTCTATCACTTGGTCAATCCTCGGCAGGGCAAAGGGATCTTTGGGGCAGGCCTTGTTGAGGCTCGTGTAGTCTATGCACATGCGCCACTTGTTGTTCTTCTTTAACACGAGGACCGGGTTGGCCAGCCACTCTGGAAAGAAAACTTCCATAATGAAGCCGGCTGCCAGAAGCCGGGCTATCTCCTCTCCCACAATCCTTCTTTTCTCCTCCGACAGTCGGTGGAGGGGTTGTTTGACTGGTTTTGCGTCTTCTCGGACGTGTAGTTTGTGCTCAGCGAATTCCTTTAGAACACCCGGCATGTCCTTGGGGGACCATGCAAAGATGTCCCGATTCTCACGGAGGAAATCGGCGAGCTCGCCTTCCTATTTGCTGTTTAGGTTTGCCCCGATGACGGCAAACCTCTCTGGGTGCTCGGGGTCAAGAGGTATCTTCTTCGTCTCCTTGGCCGACTGGAAAGATCCTTGGGCATCATACTCCTTGGGATCGGGGGACAGGGCCGACTGCTTGCCGGCCATGGCCACGACCTGGTCCAACATCTTCTTCTCTTCGGCAATCACAAGGGACTCGGCCAGCCGGGTGCTGGCTGCTGCGCACTCGGAAGACTTCTTGTAATCGCCCGCTATAGTGATGATGCCCTTGGTGCTCGGCATCTTCATCTTGAGGTATGCATAGTGGGGAACTGCCATGAACCTGGCCAAGGCAGGTCGGCCAAGCAATGCATTGTAGGGGCTCTCCAAGTCCACCACTTCAAACCAGATCGCTTCCCGGCGGAAATGCTCCTTGTCCCCAAAGAGTACATCAATCTTGATTTTGTCAATGGGGGCGCAGGACAGGCCGGGTACGATGCCATGGAACACTGTCCGAGTAGGCATGAGTTGCTTTGTCTTGACGCTTAGCTTCTCCAGGGTGTCACGGTATAGGATGTTGATGCTGCTCCTGCCGTCTATCAGCACACGGGAGAAACGGGCGGCGCGTCTGTCCGTTGCAAGGGTGGCATCCGAAACCAACGCATAAGAGCCGGGAGACGGCATCACCTCTGGGTGGTCGGCCCGGCTCCAGCTGATAGGTTTTTCTGAGCAATGCATGTGCTCAGCAGGGTTGGCAGCGACCATGCCGACTTCCTGGTGCTCTCGGCGTTTGCTACGCCGGTCTTCGTGCTGGCTTGTAAAGATGACGTAGGCGGCATGCTCGTCAGGGAACTCATCATGCACGGCTCCGACTGCAGGCCGAGCGGCCGGCGGCGGTGGACCGGCAGGCGGAGGCGGCGCGAGTCCTTCTCCTTTGGAGATTCGGGTGAGCCAATGGCACTTCAGGGTTGTGTGGTTGGACGGCTTCGCGCCACTGTGGAACTTGCACGGGGCGTCGAGAGTTTGCTCGTAGGAGAAGGCTGGCTGCCAAGCCGGCCTGCCGCCCTTGGGTTTCTTGGGCGCGGGCCGCCCTTCGGGCGGCTCGTCTTCTACTGTGGCCACCTACCGACTAGCAGGAGGCGGTGCGGGGCCCTTGTGCTTGTGGTCGTTTGGGTGTGGGCGTCGGCCGGAATCCCCAGCCGGCGTCTTGGGCGCCGGGTTGAGTACTTTCTCGGACGCGTCTACCCGGAGCTCGGTCTTCATTGAGGAGTCAGCGGCGGCATACTTGTCCGCTATGTCCAGAAGCTCATCGAGGGTAGTCGGCTCATCACAGAGAAGCTTGTGCTTGAGGAGGGTGCCTTCTCGGCACCCGACAGTGAAGTATTCTATGGCTTGCACCTCGTGCACCCCCTCGCAAGAGTTGCGGAGCTTGGCCCAACGTGTGAGGTAGTCGCGGGTAGACTCGGCGGGGCCTTGTACGCACAAAGAGAGCTGTCTGGGCTTGGGAGCCCGCTTGTAGGTGCTGGTGAAGTTGCGGACAAAAGCTTCTGTGAAATCTAGCCAGCTGTTGATGCTGCATGGCTTGAGGCTGTTGAGCCAGGTCCGCGCCGTGCCTTGCAGCATGAGGGGCACGTACTTCACGGCAACGCGTCTGTTTCCGTTGGCTATGCTAACCGCCGTGGAGTAGTCGATCAACCAATCTTCTGGCTTCACGGAGCCGTTGTACTTGGGCGTGTCTCTTAGGAGCGAGAACCCTTTGGGGAAGGGCTCGTCGCGGATGTGGGGGCCGAAGCAAGGCGGACCGACATCGTCTTCTTCTTCCAGCGCCAGGGATCGCGCCAGGCGGTCGATCCGATGGCGGGCGTCATTTTCGCCGACTCCTTCGCGGCGACCCAGCCGGCCGCTAAGAGTCGGATGCGCAGCAGGTGGCGGGGTGGGATATCTCTCTCCACGGGGCCGAGGCAGAGGCGGGTTGCCCCGGAACTCCACGGCCCGAGGGTGGCCTTCTGCGTCTCGCTCGATGGAGATTCGGGTTTGGCTTCGGCTGGCAGCCGGCTCTTTCTCGTGCCACGCGCGGTCTCTACCCGTAGTCGGCGTCCGGGATGTCGCGCTGTGATCTCGGCGCGGGGGAGGGCTTTCCGCGCGGGCGCCGGCTTCGTGCCGCTGCGTGGCTGCATCGATTAGCTGCTGGATGCGTTGGGTCATGTGGGGGAGTTCTTCGGCCCCCAGTCCGTCTAGCTCGTCTACGGCCGCCTGGGCGGCGCGCAGGTTCTCGAGTGGAGTGGCGTAGACTGGGCGGTCGACTCCTAACGTGTCGGCAACGACAACGCCGCACTGTCTGACAATGCTGACCCGGCTGGGCCCGCCTGGGGGCGGCGTGCCAAAGGCGACGCGGTCGGCTTCGCGTCGGTGGGCCTCAGCGAGGCGTCTCATGGAAACCAACTTCCGGCCCTCCGCGAGGAGGGCGAGGTGGCGGGCTTCCAGTGCTTTAGCGTCGGCGTCGGCCGGGAGGGGGATGGACAAGTCGTGGACCGCCGCGTGCGGGGCGTCATGGGCGCTCTCGTCAGCAGCGCCGCCGTGGCCGATGACCATCACCTCGGTGGTGACAGCGTCGCAGCCGTCGGCCCGGGGAAACGGGTCCTTGTAGATCGTGACGTCGGTGGGGAAGGTGTCGAATGTGGCCGTGTCGGAGTCGATAGGCATCGGATCAGTGGAGCCAACCAACTCCAAGTCCCCAACAGGCTCGCCGGAGACGTGGAGCCGGCCGAGGAGGTCGACGAGGTGGTCGGTGCCTGCGTCGGAGGCGAGCTCGTCGGAGATGAGGGTCTTGTCGAGGAGATCAGCGAGGCTGCTCGCTGCGCAGGCGTTGGTGACGCCTTGCAACGCGTCGTGGCAAGCGCCATCGGGCATGCCGGGCTGGCTACGCTCGCAGGGGAGGAAGAAGGTTCTCGTCCAGAACAGGTCTCCGGACGATGGTGCACCTGGCCCCACGGTGGGCACCAAACGTCGGGTGGTAGGTGCGACATATGCCAACGGGTGGCTTATCCTTGTAGGAGCCAGTACGACGTCGCCGGTGCCTGGAAGCGGGATGAGGCGAAGACATGCACGCCGGTGAATCTTACCCAGCTTCGGGGCTCTCTATGGAGATAACACCCCTACTGCTGCTCTACGGGGTCTCCGCATGATCACCAGATGAACAAGTAGCTACACGATGCTCCTTGAGCTATTTGGCGAGAGGGGGAAGAAGGGCTCTGCCCGTTCTCTTCTCCTCCCTATGTGGTGTTTAGAACTAGCAGGGATCAATCCTTTGCATGGGTGTCCCGGGGGTTTATATAGGCCTACCCCCCGGGGGTACAACGGTAATCCGGCTGGACGTGGGGCCCAGCCGTCTGTGTCTATACTCGCCGACTTCCGCGCCGACTGCTGGGGCCGCCAACTGGTGGGTCCCGCCGGCTGCCGGCTCCTTGGTTGACAGGCAGGCCCCGCTGCCCAGGGCCTTGTCGGTGGCTAGTTACTGTTGCTCAATCTTGGTGACGAGGGCTTCGCCGAGGTAAGCGTGGCTACAGTGCCGTCGTCCGGCGGGTGATCGCTGTAGCCTCACCGCATCTTATCTCCTTAATGGGGCGTACCCTTCGAGGGGGCGGCAAGCCGGCTGGAGAGAGCCGGCTCCATCTTGGGCCGACTGGGGGAGGCCAGGCCGCCTTCAGGTGTCTCTCTGCCCGAAGGGGCCCACCGCCCGTGGGCCACTTTGGCAGCCCGTCGTGGATGACATCAGGGTCGTCCTGGC
This sequence comes from Triticum dicoccoides, assembly GCF_002162155.2. NCBI lineage: Eukaryota > Viridiplantae > Streptophyta > Magnoliopsida > Poales > Poaceae > Triticum > Triticum dicoccoides. Next base: position 332,224,794 of record NC_041390.1, on the reverse strand, counting down.
AACAGTGCCGCGCCGGACGGGTCATGGCCACCCGTACGGCGCACTGTGCCAGGCGTGCTCCGGGATTCGGGGGTAGCCAGCCTTATTGTAGCCACGCCCCGTCCACATCGCCGTTATGTGGGTGCAGACTTCGAGGATACGATCTCGACCGCTTTATGGGAGCCTACTTCTTGGAGTCGTCCTTCTCGTAGCCGGCTCCTCGGAGCCGGCCCTCCTGCGGCTTTCTTCACGAAGACTGAAGTCGGGCCGCCTTTCGACAGTCGGCCGGGGGAACCGCCGGCGAGGGGAAGGCGGCCCCACGTCTTGGATTCTTGAGGGCCGGATGGGCTCGTAATTTTATCAGAAGGGCCAGGGGGAGCCGGCTTGGCTACCCATGGTTATTTACTCCGACAGTGAAGGTCCTTCCTAGAACTTGAACTTGAATCATCGATCGCTCCTCTTCTGGTAAAGTGGCGTTGTAGGTCCCGGTGAAGCTTGGTATTCCTATGTTCAGGTACCTAGTGACTTCCTTCAAGTGTCGTCCAAAAGGTGCTTCTTCATCCGGTTGTGTAAACTTGTTCCTTGCATCCGTCATCCTAAAGAGTAGAAAATGGAGAGGAGTCAGAAGTGAGAAGAGAATAGTGATCTATGGCTTTAGCTTAGTGGTCGTGTCCTACACTCAGCGTGTGCTCAGATACCATCTTTGTAGCAACCCGACCTCAAACGGTCAAGTCTCTGTGCTTCAGTGTCATCCCTGGATCGGTAATGCTGACACACACACAGTACTCGAAGGATTTATACCAGAGTAGCAATCACACACTTATTACATCGGATGTCTCAAAAGAGAACTTATTACAATAAATATGGCTTAAGGCCATCTAATATGATAACAGCGGAAGGCTTGGAAGATAAAGTGAGTCCATCAACTCCAACGGCATAGCTGAGCTGCACGGCAACGACCTAACGAACCTTACACCTTGTCTGAAAAGTCTGCAACATAATACATTGCAGCCCGAAAACAGGTCAGCACATGGAATATGCTGGCAAAGTAACACAGTAGAGCAAGAACAGAATAATGCTATCACTACATGCATATTTGGCTGGACGAAAGCTCTATGGTTACAGTTTTGCGAAAAGCCAATTTTTCCCTACAACAAAGGAATAGATTTTAATTTTTACTATCATGGTAGTTGAAACATCATTGAGAAGGTTCCTCCAACTCAATCCCAATTAAAGTGGTTACCAACCCAACAGTATTAATTAAGAGTGATGACATATTTAAGATACTTCAAGTACTAGATACTCAAGATTTGTCCATAACTAGGGGCACGACTAACCATGATTAGTTTATACACTCTACAGAGGTTTGCGCACTTTTCCCCACAAGACTCGTTCGCCTCCGTTAGATTTCTCGCACTGCATGATGTTTGAGAAATGGATGACCGAGACACAGTCTTTCACAAACATTAACTCTCTACTCCGGGCAGATCATACCAAACCTACAAACCCACTACCTGCTGATCTACCTCTTCAAGAGCTTCACGTAACTTACTCAACTATGCTAGAGCCCATAATGGCTTGTGGCTACACACGGAAGTTTCTAGCATGAATAATCTCAGTTCCCTTGAGCCTGGGTGGCTGTCCATAGGAACATCACACGGGTACTCCAGGATTTCCAAGAATACAGGCAACACTAGGTACTCCAGGTGCCTCAATCCACCCAGATGTAAATTTAAGTTGCCACCTTAAGTTGAACCATTAATTAACAATCTCACATCTATCATGGATTTCACTCACCCAAACCACGTCTACAAGCATAGCATAGCAATATAAGCAAAGCATAGAAGTAACTCCCAAGGGTTGAATGTAACAGGGTAATAGGTTCTACCTCATCAACTACTTCCCAACCCACAAGTTAATGTCATCCTAATCATGCAATGTTTGAGGATTGGAACTAATGCATAAAAACTGGGTGATAAAGGGGTATGATCAAAGTGTAACTTGCCTTGCTGACGATCCGCGTAACCTACAGACTCCAAATAACACGCTTCACACTCCGGCAATTCTATCGCAAACAAACAATAGCATACATAAGCAACTAACAAAGAAGCACGGGTAAAACTCAAATAAGAAGATCTAACCAGAAAGTTCAACTTAAGAACTCCGGTTTGCAAAAAGAATCAAACCAAACGGAGCAACGAAACTCAAAAGGCGAAAGAAACAAGATCCGTTTACTAATCTGGACCTAGGTCAAATTTTATAGTACCAAAATCTTATTCAAGTTGGTTAAGCGGAAAGAGTGTCTCAAGACGAAGATCTAGGCGCTTGAATCGCCTGATTCCAACTAACGAGCGAAAAGAAAAACTAAAACGAAAATCGGATCAGAAATCACGATCAAGAATAATCACGGAAAAATCCGATAAAAGAAAACTGACGAACAGGCAAACGAGCGAGCGTTCGTTATCTGTAACTAATGAGCGAAAACCGTTAGTTAAAACGAACGTCCGGACGAACGTCCGCTAAAAAGAAAAACCGGCGAACCGAAAAAACGACTAGGGTTTTCTAACGAAAACCGAACCGGTTTTGTAAAAAAACGAACGGCGCTAACCTCGGCGAGGTCCGGCATGGCGGGGCTCCGGCACGGGGCGGCGGCAGCGGCTCGCGGCGAGGGCGCCGCGACAGCGTGGCAAGGCGGCGGTGGCGCGGCGGCGCGGCGGCTCGGCAACGGCGTCGGGCGGCGGCAGCGCGGCGGCTCGGCAACGGCATCGGGCGGCGCGGTGGCTTTGGCGGCGAGGGCGGCGGCTCGCGGCGGGGTGGTTGCGGCTTTAAAGGGGGGGCGGGGTGGTGCCTTGGGGGAGGGGGCATGGTGGGGACGAGGTGTTTGAGCTGGACTCCTGTCGGCGGCGGCGGCGCAGTCTCCTGCCAGGAGACGGCGACGCGGGGCGAGGTGGGCCGGCAGCTGGGCTTCGGCCCAGTCGGCCTAGGCGCACACCGTTTTTTAAACAATTCCGCCGAATCTCAGAAAAATCCTAGGAAATAAAAAAAAATCTAAAAATGCCAAAACAAATTTTCATCGTCTAAATAAAATATTTAGAACAAGATGAACATTTTCTTGGCCCTAAAATGCAATTTTGAAAAACGTGTAATTTTTCTAATTGCAAATAAAATCCAAATAAAATCCAATAAATGATTTTAATATTTTCCTCCAATATTTCAATTATTTTGGAGAAGTCATATTATCTCCTCTCATATATTAATATGAAATCTTTTTGGAGAGAAAAATAATTAAAACCAAAATCCTCGTTTCAATATTTGGGTAAAACCCAGATATGAAAATAGGGAAATCCCCAAGTCTCTCCAAGGGTCCTTGAGTTGCTTAGGATTTTCGAGGATTGCGGAATGAAAATGCAATAAAATATGATATGAAAGAATGATCTATGTATAACATTCCAAATTGAAATTTGGGATGTTACAGTATGTTAGCCACCATATATGCTTAGTGCTTGCTGCAGCTCCAGTTGTAGAGAACTTGACACTTAACTTAATTAAAATGCATCAACCGCGTGTGTAGCCATGATGGTCTCTTCTCGGCGGAGTCCGGGAAGTGAACACGGTTCTTGTGTTATGCTTGAACGTAAGTAGTTTCAGGATCACTTCTTGATCATTTCTAGTTCACGACCGTTGCTTTGCTTCTCTTCTTGCTCTTATTTGTGTATGTTAGCCACCATATATGCTTAGTTCTTGCTGCAGCTCCACCTCACTACCCCTTTCCTACCCATAAGCTTAAATAGTCTTGATCTCGCGGGTGTGAGATTGCTGAGTCCTCGTGGCTCACAGATACTTCCAAACAGTTGCAAGGGCCGATGATACCAGTGCACGTGACGCAACCAAGCTCAAGTGGGAGCTCGATGAAGATCTTCATCATTGTTTTGTTTCATTTCCTGTTGATCAGTGGTGGAGCCCAGTTGGGATGATCGGGGATCTAGCATTTGGGGTTGTCTTGTTTTACTTTGGTTCCATAGTCGGACCTTGATTGTATCTTGGATGATGTATGGACTATTTATGTATTGTGTGAAGTGGCGATTGTAAGCCAACTCTTTATCCCTTTCTTATTCAGTACATGGGATTGTGTGAAGATTACCCCTCTTGCGACAAACCTACCATGTGGCTATGCCTCTAAGTCGTGCCCTGACACATGGGAGATATAGCCGCATTGTGGGTGTTATAAGTTGGTAATCAGAGCCATCCCCGACTTAGGAGCCCCCTGCTTGATCGAATCGCTAATGTTGTTGAGTCTAGAACAAAATGTTTTGAGTCTTATGATTATATATATCGGAGAGTAGGATTCTTTTTACTCCTCAGTCCCTTCGTAGCTCTGGTGAGGCCTCCTGACGTAGAGTTTTGCCTCTTCTCTCCTCAAATTTCACAAGAAAGATTTTTGGATCACGCGGGTATCTTGGAATCATTCCGATGGTTTTGTGACGAGAACATTGTTCTTGGTGCCTCCTGACATTTAGGGGTTGTGGCAGTGTCCCAGGGAGTCGAGCCCCGATGTGTTGTCATCACAATTTTATCGTTGCAGTTCTGGAATACCTGAGTTTCACCGACATCGAAAATCTCTTTTATGCAGTTGTTGGTGAGATAACCTCGACACCACCCAGTACTGGGGCGGGAGTTCGGGAGTATTGCCATAACTCATAACAGATGCTTTTCGAAGGTTGAGGTAAATGATTTCTGAAGGTTTCTTGGTTATGTGTTGAAGGATGGATACAACTGGATGTAGGATTTGCTAGTTTTGGTTGAGATATTATGCTTCCCCTGTATCCCCAACACCTGATCGCATAACCAGAAAGTTTCGGGAGTTTATAAGTGGGAATTCGAGTATATCGTAGGATATTTTTCCGACAAACATATGATACGATATGGGATCTATCATATGTTTGTTTTCGGTTTATTCTGCAAGCCAATCCTTGTTTTGTTTTTTGTTGTGGTATTCGAGTTGCTTCGAAGTAAAATGTGGATTCCATACCTTTCCTAAGAGGTGTTCTCATATTTCTATGTGAATACTAATCTTTTAGATCATCGAGATGGTCATATTAATTCTTTTCTAACAGGTGTGCTTCTCTTCAAGTGGATCCGACCTTTTCAACACTCACGAGATCAAATTTTAGTTCCTCTCAATGGTGTTCGTTTCATCCGTCCCAAGTTGCCTTTGTTTTACCCACCCTCCCACCCTTTTTCTTCAAGGACTCATATTTCTCAATCAAGTATCCATCTTATGGATGTGAAGTCTCTTCTTTCTTTTCTTTCAATGTTCTTATCCGGTGATTTCCCATGAAGATGCTCTACAGTTTCAAGTTCATCATTCTTCGTTCTTTTTTCTTCTCAAGTGGATTCTATTCAAGCTTTGTCGATCATTTCCTTTCCTTGTTTCATATTCTTTCTCATGCCGGTGCAGCTCTTTATCATTCACCTCTCACTATTCATTGGTTCTGGAGTGTCGAAGATATCTCAAAAGATTCAAGTTTCCATTCTCAATTCGGTCAAGTTCTTTTGAGATTGTTATCTCATTCAAGCCATTTAATTCAACCGACACAATCTTCCTTTAAATCGTTCAGTGGTGTTTTCTTTTGAGTGGGCCCTAACCCACATGCCTTTTCCCAAGATCTTACCTGACTCTTCTAATTTATCCGGAGTGATTCCCAAATTCTTTTCAATGTTTGACATAAGAATGAATTGTCATCAGTCATATGTCTTTCTCCAAGATCTTTCAAATTTATTTCATTGTTGATTCAACCTTTATATTATTCTTTATTCTGGAGTGCTCAACAATTCATGGTGTTGTTTCTCGTCGTCATTCTCGGATTTTGAAGACCGAAGAAGAGTTCCCCTTAATTCCTTGTCCGTTCTTCCAAAGATTATTGGTTATACCGTTATGCCATCATCTCATAATTGTTTTCGATTGTGAGAATTCTTTTCACCCATCCGGAGCATTTCAGGAGTCTTTTCAGTTTGATTCTCCGGAGCCCATCATCTCAGAATTACTCATTCCAGCTTTCAGCTATCGTTCTCCAATCTTACCGGTGCATCATTCAAATATTCTCTAATCAGTTCGTGATCTATTCGTTCTCAGGTATCAAATTCCCTCAAGTATCTTCGTTCATTTTCTAATTCCTCCTACTGTTTCTTTATCTTTTCTTCGTTCATTTTCAATTCTTACGGTGGTTCGTTCTAGAGTTCTCTTCCTTGGTTATCATATAAATTCATTCGTTCTTTTCCAATCCTACCGACGGTTTGTTGAAGCCTTTTCCCAAGTTTGCGCTATATCTATCTTAATCCTTTTTTATGAGAATAAGTAGTATGCCAAGTCCGTTGCTTGTCATCAATCTAAATTGGTGAAGGATACACATAACGTAATTCTTATTACTGCTTCATCCAAGTGATCTAGTTTCTTCTCTCCAGAGTTGTTCTTCATGTCACATTCTTGGTTCAAGTGCTTCATACTTTCCCGGAGTTCTTTTCAACTTTCCCTTTCGTTGGATTATTCTTTTATTACCGGAGTTCTTCATGGAGGATCAACATGGTGGCTCATCAAGGATTCTTTTCATTCTTCATTTGTTCTTCAAGATTTCTCTCGAAGTTTTGATCCGCCAAGCTATACTCTCAAATAAACATGGTGCTCAACACATGTTTTATTTTGAGGAGTTCAAGCATTCTTCATCTGGCATTCCATAGTGCAATTCTTTCTACCGTATCAGTTGAGGTGGTGTTATGTCATTCTTGACAATTTGAGTTCGTGTTTCATGATTCACATGTTGTCAACAATGAGGTATTTTAAATCCATCAATTTCTTTATGGTGCTATCTTGGAAAAAATCACCTAAAGCCTTCCATTGGGAATGCTGCTATCATGGTGTTTCTCAATGATCCAAGTTTCTCCTTCTCTTCTCGGTGAAGAAGTTTTTCATCTCTTCTTTGTTCCTGATCAATCATTGCTTTTGGTGGCAGAATTTCACCTCAGTTTTGAGATATTTTCCATAAGCCCACTACAAGCTTTTTTCGTTTCGTTGTTGGTTTTCCAACAAATCCGTTTTAACCTTCTTGGAAGAGTGCTTTCCAAGCTCATTTGTGGCAGAAGTTGGCATTTTCTTCTCCATTCTATTATTCCATCATCTTGCCTTGCCAGGATCATGTTCTTTTCATGCTTATCCATTTAACCGGAGTGTCGTGCCTTCTTTTCAAGTTCTTCCCATTTTATCTAGTTTTGCTTCCCTTTTGTACCGGAGTGTAACCCAAATTCTGTCATTCTTGTTCCTTGGCTATCTCATTATACCGGTGTCGTTTCATATTGTTTTGGTTCGTTAAGCTCTTGTTTCATGTCTTTTAACCTACAAGGTTCTAGTAATGTTCCTTGTTCCTCTTTTCTAACGGAGTATTTTCAACTTTGTTCATCTCCGTTGCATTCTTTTCTCGAAATTGGTTAACCTATCAAGGTTCTTTGGTTTCACTCGTTTTTCAAAGAAGCAACTTAGTTTTACCTCTTCTCTTCCTCTTCCGTTTCTCTCCGGTGCCATCCTAGATCTCGGGACGAGATCCTCTTGTAGTGGTGGAGTGTTGTAATGCCCCAAGACCGGAGCTTCATATGCCTTCCATGGTTTCCGAGTTTCATCGTGTGATTTGTTTGGTTCATTGCTTTCATCTTTGCATCATGTCATCATGCACCTTTTTTTTAAACTCAAATAAATAAACCGTATGGATCTTCGGTCCATTTAAATCGAGGGATATTCACAATGGTGATTTCTATTTAGAACATATACTCCCAATATTATTAGGGAGCTATGATAGATATTCCATTCTTATGGAATCACCAAAAACACACTTGCAAATATTCCGCATGCCTTTGTTATCTCGCCTCTTGACCTCGAACTTTGTCCGTAAATTATTTCGTCATTTTCCCGAGCTCCACCGAGATTCTCAATCATTTCTTGACCATCCGAGCACCCACTTTCTATTAGAACCCATTTGAATTAAATTCAAATGAGTGTGGACCTAGTTTGCCCAAACCTCTTCCAACCATTTTTGTTAAATCCTTCATATTTTGTTTGTCCAAGGAAAATATCGCTGTTGGTCTAATTCCTTTTCTAACTCTCTCTTTCTTTTCTCCAAAGTTCTCTTTATTTTTATTTTTTTTAATGGAAGCCCAATTCAGCTTTCCACGCTAGCCTTCTCCTTCTCTCTTGCTAGTCTTCCTATAGCCCAGCCCAACGAGGCCAGCCACCTAACCTTTTGGCCCAAGGCTCGCACCCCTCCTAACCCTAGACTTCGTGGAACTTTGCCCGATCCATCTCCCCTTCCCCGATCCATCTCTCTCCTCTTCATTTCTTCCTCCTGGCGCCGCCGCAGAGTGATGAGCAGTGCCCCACGCGCCCGCACCCGAAACCGCCCCGTGTTTGACTCCCTCCTCCCTTGATGCGCCGCTAGAGAGGGAGAGAGAGCAGCGCTGCACCTCCCTCTTCTTCCCCTGCTCCGGTCAACACCGAACTGCCGTCCTCGACTACCCCGTTCCCGCGCGCGCCGTGGCACCCTCCAGCTGCGTCGCGCCCGTCGTCTACCGCCGCTCCAGCCGTCTTCGCTGGAGTACCACCAGGAAGCGGGGCCCCTGTGCGCCATGGCCGCCTCCCTCCTTTGCACCTGTGCCTCGACCCGTTCCCCTCTGCCTCCTCATCGTCCCTGACCCAAGCCGCCGGACCCGGCCGGATCGAGCCGGCCCGCGTCCGCCATCACCACCTCCTTGCTCCGTCGCTCTTCGGACCAGCTCTGTTGCCAGGAGCCGCTGCCTCCCCGCGTCGTCCGCCGTCGCGTTGTCATCTCCAGCCACCTGCACCCTCACCTCCTCTGCTGAACGACTATGGTGCCGCTCGATTTGGGCGTCGTTGAGCCTCTGTTCACCGTCGTTTTCACCACGAGCCCCGTGCCCGCTTCCTGCCACTACTCACACATCCGCCAGGCCTTCCTGCTGGCCACTAGAGGCCTTTTGGGCTACCGTTGTTTTGGATCGACAAGGACGACAACGCTAAGTACCACAACTATAGCATGTGTGCATTTTTGTCAAGTCTGACTACGACAAACAACTACGCGATGAGACGCCAAGTACCACTACACCCGGAGACCTCGGAACCGTCAAGTCCAACAACGATTGTGCACAACTACCATCACGCCCGGGAACATCAGATGCATCAAGTTCCCTTTTTGAAAAGTGTACCACTACCACTGTCTTCGCAATCGCTAAGAATGACAAGTACCTTGACGCCCGATGCATAGAACAACTACTGTCGCCGATGACCCGGGTAGCAGAAATGCCAAGTACCCCTTCGAGTTGACGAGACCGGCAAGTTCGAAGACCCCAAGTACCTCTTTGAAACGATCGAGTACCACTACAGTCGACCCTCGAAGTCCCCGTGGACGTCAAGTTCCTCATTGTGACCCCGAACACCTACGGAGTGTGTACAACTACGAAGCGAGAACGACTACTTCTACTACGAACGTCCCGAGAACGTCTACTTGCTCTACTTTGCACCGAACGAGAACTGTCCCATTTGCACGCTCTAAAGGTATAACCCCGAGACGAGTGCCCGTGAACGAATGCATGTGATGTATGAGAGGATCATGGTTGCACCGTGTCGGAGTTGTTCTTTGCGAGTTCCTCGTTGCCTTATCGTCGACATGTGGGAACCCGGTATCCGGGAGCACCCCATCATCTTGCATGTCACACTCACACCCACTTCCTTTTGCCCCGGTATCCCTGTGAGTTACCGGATCATCGGAATGTTGCCGTGGCATCATTTCCGTTTCGCCGCTGTGGCACCTTTTCCGTCATAGTTGCCGTCGCACCCCTTTCGTTTCCGCCACGATGACAAATGCCTCATATCTTATCATGTGAACATTTTCATAAATAGTGCATAAAACTTGCACATGCCATCCGCATCATGATAATAACATTTAAATGTTTAAAATTGTTGTTGCACCAAATTTGTTAATGCATATGGGGATTACCGGATTTGTTGCTTGTTATATTCGGCCCCTTTTAAATTGTTTATTTGTAACACCCCGATAATCATGCTACAGTAACCTCACCCTAATGTGCCAGGTCATCATGTTTTACTAAGACATTTTGCCACTTAATGAAAGCTAGGGTCAAGTTCAAATTCCAAGGACAAGTCAAATTATAATTTCTTCAAACTATAAAACTAAAATGTTTGAATTTTAGTATAAATTCCCCTGATTAATTATCATGTTGACACCAACATTATTTGACCTACAAATTAGTCCCTAGCAACAATTGTTACGGACCAACATCACCTTTTTATTCCGGTTACACTCAACACTAAATTCAAAATAATTCAAAGTGGCCTCAAACTATGTGAGCTAATGCAAAATATTACCTAGTAATTATGTGCCAAGCTTCAATGTGAACAAAGTCATTTGGTAATAAAATAAAATGCAAAGCTGAGACTAAAGATGAAAACAGAAAAGAAAATGTAAGAAGAGAAAAGAGAAAGAGAAACGGACTAAACTAGTACTACTTAAATGGGCTCTAGTGTGCACATGGCCCAGCCCACTCCCAGCCTTTCCCGTACCACCACGTACACAGGGGGGAGGCAGGGGCCATGGCGTGGTAGCCATCCCACGGTGCCATGGTCGGATGGCCACCACGTCGCCTCCCTCGCCTTATAAAGTCGTCCACCAAAACCCTAATCCCCATCTCACTCGTAGCCCCCGGGATCCCCCATCGGCCCCCTCCTCTTCTTCTCGAATTCGAGATGGAACAACTCACGGTCACCGTTGCCTCGTTGTCATCGTCGCGGCCACCCACCTCTCCGTCATGCGGGAGCACGTCCGGGAGGTCCGTCATGGCCGGCTTCGTCCGTTTCGGACACCAGACTGAGCCAGGGCGCTGCATCGCCAACGCCATCATCGTCTTTTTCATCCGGCCATCGCCATCTCGCCATCGATCCGCACCGCTCCGACCACCCCGGCCTTGCCGTCTGCACCTCCAGCCTCACGGTGAACTACCCCTCCATCTCCCCCTATTTTCCCCTTTGATTCGATGCCGTAGGCTGCTCTTCCCGTCGTGCTCGATGTTTTGTGTTGTAGCCATCCTCGGCCGCGCCCATGTTCGTGCCCGACCGCATCTGGCCATGCGCGCCGCTTCCTAGCCGCACTCAGGTGCGCGACCGCTGCCTGCCCTGCGCCAGCGCCGCTAGCGGCCGCGCCTCCGCGTGCGCGTGGCCTCGCTCGATCCCTCGCTCCTTCCTGCGTCTTCTTGCTGCTAGTGTTTTTGTTTTGTTAAGTTGTTGCTCCTCTTACCAGCTGCCGCTGCAACTTTGCTGCTCTGCCGCTGCTGCCCGCAGCCCGTCCGCCGCCGCTGCTCTTTGCTACTGCCTGCTGATGCTGCTGCATGCTGTGGCCCCTGTAGACTCTAGTGCGTGCATGCGTGCCCAATGCAAGTGGCCGGCTTGGCCATGGCCGCTGGGGCTAGCCCCTGCTTTCTTTAGACTAGATAACATTAGTGGTTAGATTAGTCTATGTACAGATTAGTCTATTTACAGATGACATGTGGCCCCTTTTAATTAGGTTTGTTTTATTTATTTGTTTAGGTAAAGAGTCAAATGATATGTGGGCCACACTTGCCCTTTTGTCTAGTCAAATTGACTTGGTCAATTCGTATTAAACTAAATAAAAAAATCCATAAAATTATTTAAAACTTTGAAAAATCATATAAAATAATCCGTAGCTCGAATGAAAAAACTTTATACATGAAAGTTGCTCAGAACGACGAGACGAACCCGGATACGCAGCCCGTTCATCCGCCACGCATCCCTAGCATAGCAAACACGCAACTTTCCTCCTCCGTCTCCTTTGCCCGAAAACGCGAAACACCGGGGATACTTTCCCGGATGTTTTCCCCTTCACCGGTACCACCTCGTACCGCGTTAGGGCACACCTAGCATCACGCTTTGTCATGTCGTGCATCATCATGCATTTGTTTGCATTATATTTATTGTTTCTTTCCCCTCTTCTGTCGCTAGACACCGAGACTGACGCCCTGCTACCCAGTACGACTACGTCACCGACGACCCCTCCTTGTCTGAGCAATCAGGCAAGCCCCCCCCCTTGATCACCAGATATTTCCTATTCTTCTCTATACTGCTTGCATTAGAGTAGGGTAGCATGTTACTGCTTTCAGTTAATCCTATATTGCGGCATAGCCTGTCCTTGCTACTACTGTTGTTACCATTACCTGCTATCCTACTGCTTAGTATAGGATGCTAGTGTTCCATCAGTGGCCCTACATTCTTGTCTGTCTGCCATGCTATACTATCGGGCCGTGATCACTTGGGAGGTGGTCACGGGTATATACATATATACATAATATATGATATTTGTGGTGACTAAAGACGGGTCGGCTCGTAGGAGTACCCGCGAGTGATTCACGGATTGGGTCCGAAAGGACGTTTGTCCCGATGGCCCTCTGAGTGGATCTTTGTGGCGAAGCGACAGGGCAGGTTGAGACCATCTAGGAGAGAGGTGGGCCTGGCCCTGGTCGGCGTTCGCGGTTATTTCAAAATAACACGCTTAACGAGATCTTGGTATTTAATCTGGGTTTGGCTACTGGCCTATACGCATTAACCATCTACGCGGGGAAAATTATGGGCACTCGACGTCGTGGTATCAGCCGAAGCCTTCGTGACGTCAGCGACTGAGCGGCGTGCGCTGGATTGGACTGGAACACCTACTAGGCTAGGTCTGCTTCCGGCCGCGTTCGCAACGTGTAGGTGTGCAAAGGGCGATGAGCCCATACCCCTGCGCCATATGATTTAGACCGGCGTGCTGACCTCTCTGTTGTGCCTAGGTAGGGCTGCGGTGTGTTGATCTTCCGAGCCGGGCATGACCCAGGAAAGTGTGTCCGGCCAAATGGGATCGAGCGTGTCGGGTTATGTGGTGCACCCCTGCAGGGAAGTTAATCTATTCGAATAGCCGTGATCTTTGGTAACAGGACGACTTGGAGTTGTACCTTGACCTTATGACAACTAGAACCGGAGACTTAATAAAACACACCCTTCCAAGTGCCAGATACAACTGGTGATTGCTCTCTCACAGGGCAACGAGGGAAGGATCATCGGTTAGGATTATGCTACATGATGCTACTTGGTGAACTTACCATCTACTCTCTTCTTCTGCTGCAAGATGGAGGTTACCAGAAGCGTAGTCTTCGAAAGGACTAGCTATCCCCCCTTATTTCGGCATTTTGTAGTTCAGTCCACATATGATACCCTTATTCCATTGATACCAATGCATACATATGTAGTGTAGCTCCTTGCTTGTGAGTACTTTGGATGAGTACTGACGGTTGCTTTGCTCCCTCCTTTCCCCCTTTCTATACCCGATTGCTAAGACCAGACGTTGGAGTCCAGGAGCCAGACGCCACAGTTGATGACGACTACTACTACTCGGGAGGTGCCTACTACTACGTGCAGCCCGTTGACGGCGACCAGGAGTAGTTTAGGAGGATCCCAAGCAGGAGACTTGCGCCTCTTTCGATCTGTATCCCAGTTTGTGCTAGCCTTCTTAAGGCAAACTTGTTTAACTTATGTCTGTACTCAGATATTGTTGCTTCCGCTGACTCGTCTATGATCGAGCTCTTGTATTCGAGCCCTCGAGGCCCCTGGCTTGTAATGTGATGCTTGTATGGCTTATTTTATTTGTAGAGTTGTGTTGTGATATCTTCCCGTGAGTCCTTGATCTTGATCGTACACGTTTGCATGTATGATTAGTGTACGATCGAATCGGGGGCGTCACAAGTTGGTATCAGAGCCGACTGCCTGTAGGAATCCCCCTTCCACACTCCTTGGTCGAAGTCGAGTCTAGACATTACAAAACTTTTTACTAACATGGTTGTGTGCCTTACGGGCCCACGTCGCCATCTGGGTGGTATTAGGATCTTTTACTCCTTGATCCTTACTCTGGGACTCTGAACTCTCTTCTATTCGGGTTAAATGATTTTGCTAACTCTAACTCTAGGTTCTCGTTAATACTTTCTCCCGAAGAGCCCCTTCATTCCAGATGATGGCCTGCTTCACCAGAAGATTCCGAAGATACTCTCCGTTATTCTTTTGAGACCTTGTGCCCACTACTTTTGCTATTCCCGACCACCGATAAATCCTTATGATAACTGCTTACAATTGTCGTTCTTACCTTTATTCCTAGTTGCCCCTGTTATTACTTGATACCCTGAAAATTTCTTTGATAATTCGAGAATTCTTTGTGCCCACCGCTTTGCAGCTCTTTGCCGTAGACATACCCTTACGGATGATTTCTCGCACTTATCGAGTATCCGCTCATCCCCAGTTGATTCATGTATTTCACAAAAGTCTTCTAAATACCATTCGATCCCCGAAAATCCTCAACAACTTATTGATCTTGAAATTCTTGCTTGCTTGCATTGTGGTTAATCCCATAAGTCTCGTAATCTTATTGCCATCCCTTGTCTTTATTATCTTAAGTCTGTTGATTCAGTATGTTGAGGATGCTCGCATTCCATAGTCGAATCCTAGAATTCATCCTTCTGGCTCAAACGTCATTTTAAACATGAGCTGGATCTCGACCAATCAAATTGTCGTCGATTGTACCCCTAAGGCTATTCAACTTATCCATCCCTAATCAGAGCATTGCTTCTGATCCATTGTCTTGGAATTGATAATTCCTTTGCATTTGAGCTTCGAGTTAGTCAGTTGTTTCTATAATCCGATGCACTTGCATTCATTCTTCATTTGATAGAGTACCAAAACTCACATCAGCTCCGTTGTAGACCAACAGACTTCTTGTTGGATTATTATCCGACAGTGTCCTTCATACTTAAATAACCTTCTGAGCCTTTCCACGAATATATAAAGCCTTTGGTAAATTATATCCTCTGTTTTCTCAACCATGCTCCGTTTTCGAGCTGGTGGTATTTACTATTGAAGCTTCTGGTATATGTTTCCATGATACCATGACGGGTTGAACCTATGCCTTCCTTAATATGTGTGAACTCGAAAGTCTCACGAGTCATACTCTTCTGGTATTTTGCTAGATAAAATTTCAACACTGCAACTTCTTCGAAAGTGAGAGGTGAATGGAAGGTTATACATTGAAGAAGTGGGAGTCGACCTTGAACTTTGTGTTCATGCCCATGGACACGATGTAGATCCTACTATAGAAGCTTCTTGTAATTATAACTATCTCGTTGATATAATATCATCTGGTATCTGTGAATCGATCCTATGCAATCGTGGTTTCGACCATATGTTCTTCTTAGATCCCATTTCTCGGGCAAGTTTAAGCACTTGTCTTCTGTGGATCAATATACCATTCTAACCTTTACTTTGATCTTTCGTCGAGTATTACCCCCCTGGTATCTCAAGATTATCATGGAACTGCATAACTTCTTACGAGTTCTTAATCTAGTGCTACATTCTCATTGATTCCAATTTTTCGTGGGCTCTGAGTTATTTAACACTCAAAGACATCGATAACTGAATTGAGTCTGCACTGTGATTCAACAACTCTTAGTAATCTTCAATGCTTACGAGTTTGTACTCGATAGTGTCATTCCCAGCTGATTGACTACATCATCATCATCAGGCTGACTGCTTGACCATTCTACATATTTCCTTCATCCTCAGGACACAATCCCGACAGTGCTCTAAGCTTACATCGAACCTTCACCATCATATTGTTTGTCTTGAGAGACAACTCTGAATTCTGAGATGGCATCTTATCTATGGTTATAATAACCTTTTGCTTCACCATTCCCTTGGCTTGATGTCATCACCGAGCGATTGCAACCTCATGGAGCCTCTCGACAAGATTTGTCGTGATCATCATCAACATTTTGACCCCTTCCAAGATATTAATTGAATTCATGATGAGAAGTACCCTCCTTGCCCTCGATGATTTGTGTTATCATCGACCACTTTATTGCCTTCCGTCCAACACAAACTTGTTCATGTTATGGAGCTCCTTGCTATCCAGAATTTGTTCTTTACCTTGGAGTATTACCATCTTTTATGTCAAGAATGTCGTGATCGAGCTTCCACTGACTCGTCTATGATCGAGCTCTTGTATTCGAGCGCTCGAGGCCCCTGGCTTGTAATATGATGCTTGTATGGCTTATTTTATTTGTAGAGTTGTGTTGTGATATCTTTCCGTGAGTCCCTGATCTTGATCGTACACGTTTGCATGTATGATTAGTGTACGATCGAATCGGGGGCGTTACAAGATAGTATTGTTTTGTTTTGCTTCACCTCTTGCCATGTTAACCAACATTTAATATTGTTGAGTACCTAACCGAGAGAGAACTAAATAATTGATGTGGTGTTTCGTCAATATGCAACTCATTGCATATTGAGCTCCACTTAACTTGTAGAGTTGTTTGTGCACTTTACCATGCCATGCATATTTAAACTGGACATGCATCATACTTGATTGTGCACCATGCCATGTTTATGTGATGGTTGTTTACTATGTTGTTTGCTTCTTTCTGGGTTGCTTCTCTCGTTAGCTTCGGTTTCGTTCCTGAGTTGTGAGGATCCGTTTGACTACGTCTGTTTGCCTTCTTCTTGGACTCGCTCTTCTTCCTTGCGTGATCTCAGGCAAGATGACCATACCCTCGAAATCACTTCTATCTTTCCTTGCTAGTTGTTCGTTCTATCATGATTTCACGCTACCTACCACTTGCTATATCATGCCTCCCATATTGCCATGTCAAGCCTCTAACCCACCTTCCAAGCAAACCGTTGCTTGTCTATGTTACCGCTTTTGCTCAGCCCCTCTTATAGCGTTGCTAGTTGCAGGTGAAGTTGAAGCTGGTTCCATGTTGGAACATGGATATGTTGGGATATCACAATATACCTTATTTAATTAATGCATCTATATACTTGGTAAAGGGTGGAAGGCTCGGCATTATGCCTGGTGTTTTGTTCCACTCTTGCCGCCCTAGTTTCCGTCATACCAATGTTATGTTCCTTGATTTTGCGTCCCTTACGCGGTTGGGTGTTATGGGAACCCCTTGGGTGTTATGGGTTCCGTCATACCAGCAAGGCCCAACCTTGGTTTTACATTTGCCTAATAACCTATAACCTTCCCTTGGGTTTCCGCAAGCCCGAGGGTCATCTTTATTTAACCCCCCCTGGGCCAGTGCTTCTCTAAGTGTTGGTCCAAACTGAGTAGACTACGGGGCCACCTCAGGGAATCTTGAGGGCTGGTTTTACTCATAGGATGTCTCATCCGGTGTTTCCCTGCAAACGAGATATGTGCAGCTCCTATCGGGATTGTCGGCACATCGGCTGGCTTTGCTGGTCTTGTTTTACCATTGTCGAAATGTCTTGTAACCGGGATTCCGAGTCTGATCGGGTCTTCCTGGGAGAAGGAATATCCGTCATTGACCGTGAGGCTTGTGATGGGCTAAGTTGGGACACCCCTGCAAGGTTTTGAACTTTTGAAAGTCGTGCCCGCGGTTATGTGGCAGATGGGAATTTGTTAATGTCCAGTTGTAGAGAACTTGACACTTAACTTAATTAAAATGCATCAACCGCGTGTGTAGCCGTGATGATCTCTTCTCGGCGGAGTCCGGGAAGTGAACATGGTTCTTGTGTTATGCTTGAACGTAAGTAGTTTCAGGATCACTTCTTGATCACTTCTAGTTCATGACCGTTACTTTGCTTCTCTTCTCTTATTTGCGTATGTTAGCCACCATATATGCTTAGTTCTTGCTGCAGCTCCACCTCACTACTCCTTTCCTACCCATAAGCTTAAATAGACTTGATCTCGCGGGTGTGAGATTGTTGAGTCCTCGTGGCAAACCGATACTTCCAAACAGTTGCAGGGGCCGATGATACCAGTGCAGGTGACACAACCAAGCTCAAGTGGGAGCTCGATGAAGATCTTGATCTTTGTTTTGTTTCGTTTCCTGTTGATCAGTAGTGGAGCCCAGTTGGGATGATCGGGGGTCTAGCACTTGGGGTTGTCTTCTTTTACTTTGGTTCCGTAGTCGGACCTTGATTGTATTCCGGATGATGTATGGATTATTTATGTATTGCATGAAGTGGAGATTGTAAGCCAACTCTTTATCCCTTTCTTATTTAGTACATGGGATTGTATGAAGATTACCCCTCTTGCGACAAACCTACCATGCGGCTATGCCTCTATGTCGAGCCCCGACACGTGGGAAATATAGCCGCATTGTGGGTGTTATACACAATGTTTTACCTAGGTTAGGGACCTCTCTATGGAGGTAATACCCTACGTCCTGCTTGATTTATCTTGATGAATATGAGTATTACAAGAGTTGATCTACCACGAGATCGTAATGGCTAAACCCGAGAGGTCTAGCTTGTATGGCTATGATGATGTCTGTCCTCCGGTTTATATAGATACCGGGAGGATCTAGGGTTACACAAGGTCGATTATAAAGAAAGGAACCTACATATTTAGTTACCTAGCTTGCCTTCCATGCAAGGAGAGTCCCATCCGGACACGGGTGTAGTCTTCGGTCTTCGTATCTTAACAGCCCATCAGTCTGGCCCATGGCTAACAGGCCGGACGCCCGAGGACCCCTTTGTCCAGGACTCGCCCAGTTGCATTGACTCATATTAACAGAGACATTCTCTTAAAACAACATTCGTTAAAAATGTAATTTACTTTTAGTAGTGACATTGCTTCAATTTTCCAGCGGCATTCTTATATTAACAACAGCAAAATAGTTGTATGGGACATGGGACATGCCAGCAACATGTGCGTCCACACGTATAAATGGGTGATGCAGAGTATGTTGCCAAGCATCATATCTGCGTTGGTACCATATTTGTTCTCTTTGAACCTTTTTCCTATGTGAGGGAAGCAAATATAGTCCTGCACAAACCACCCGACCCCCAATTTCTTTCCTTTTTCAACAAAGAGATAGGTTCCTTACAGATGTGTGTACTGGGTTACCCCCTTTTTCTCTTTTCGACCAACAAAGCGGCTGGTTAGCCAGTTTATACTACTTTCCTTGCCTCCTTTCCTCGTTGAACCACGTCCTAGGTTCATTCTCCACCCCACCCCACCCTTCTTTCCTCTTTGAATCAATACCTAGATTCAACTACAGAATCAAAAAAGATTTGCATGCAGCGAGAGCAATGATGGTTTCAAAGAAAGTTATACCTTAGGGTCGTCGGGGTGTGGCTAGGCATACTGCGGGAGGCCGGATCTGCCCACACTACGTACGACAGCAAAGAAAAAGGGGTCGGTGGCCCTCCCGCACAGGTGCTGAGTGAAAGAGAACAACACAGTCGGCAGTGGATTGCTTCCTTCGCCGAAGGCGATAGAGTGAACGTTGCACCTCCTCCCCTTCTCGGTGTGACGGGATACGGATGGCTCCTTCACCATATGTGAGGGGGGAGAGAGACAGAGGCCAACTCAGTCTTGTTTAGATTTGGTGACGAGGGTGAGAGACTGTGAATATATCAAACCCTAGCAAAGGAACACCGAGCCTCCAGCGTGTATATATGTGCGGCGAGAGTGTGGAGAGTGACCCTAGCGAACAAGTGCTGAGGCTCTAGCTTATATAGTACTCGTGTATACTACTAATATATAGTGGAGTGGTTTACTTTTTCTCTCCATAACAATCGTTTTAAATTGTGTAAGTATGAAACGAAACTCTTTATTTAATGTACCAGTGAAGAAAACTACTTATGGTCAACTAACGATCCATGCTTCCTGGTCACACTTCCTGTCCTTCACGTGTGGTACACTACCCTTAGTTAAGTGAACAACCACACATGCGCCAAATTATCGGAAACGTGTGAGAGTGTGTACAAATAAAGAATTTTAATTTCAATTATCGGAAAGGTTCGAGAGTATGTACAGTTTGCCCTCTCTCAATAATTATGGTTTGTTGTGTTCGGCCTAAACTTGGTCAAACTTTACAAAGTTTTACTTCAGTCAAATCAAATATGTAGAGGTAATAAAAATGGAGGGCTACTACGTCCATCCGGGTTTTTAGTCCCAACCATTTCTTAATTAAAGTCTGACCACATATTTAGTTAATAGCTGGACAAATAAAATTACAGGGGAGCTGAAGACAAAGTTGTGAGAAGGCTTAGGAATCAATACAAAACTTATGCTCTTAGTACCAACATCGATCCTTGTTCGAGGAAACATTTGGTTCATAGCCAATTGTGTGATAAAATTGCACCAACGTGAAATACGACTGCGTCTCCAACGCAACCAAGGTGAACTGATGAAGGATATCATCTTTGTGGGTAACAAGCAAAGAGCACTGATGGAAGACGGCTTGTTTTCATTGAAAATCGATCAGCTTCACTAGCCGATGCGACCATGATAAACAACCATGAGCATCGATAGGTCATCGTGGTGATGCATCATCCATTTGGCATCATGTTTGGGTGAGGCACCAATGAAGTTCGACAAATCCTCACTGTGGTATGTTTCTTCTCGGTAATCAAGCTCCAGGAAGGAAGAATCATGTGGCAGAGGACAGTGAGGCGGAACAACAATGGCCATCCAATTTTGTGCAGTTCCACTAGAATTGAGGAAGACATGCCCATGTATGGAGATACGCATCGCTATTTGAAAAAAAATATAAAAAGGATATAGTGTTTTTACTTTGTTTTGGCAGTGGTACAAGATTAACAGCGACATCTCAATTGTCAATAAGAATTAAGGAAAAGTACACCAACAAACAGAAGCATCATGATTATCTTGATGGGAACTAAACTGGGGTACCCAAGAAAAAAGCAGAACAGAAGTATTAATGAGAAGTACTTAAAAGGGATGTCACTTTACCATGGGCATTGCTTCATTTAACCGGTGATAGTATTAGATTAGCAGCAGGAATAGGGGCATATGGACAATGATTGCACAACCACCATGTAATTTTTGTCAAAACAACACGTACACCTCCACCGAGGCATAAACTAGGACAACTTTTCGAGTGGCCTTTCCTCTATACTAGTAAAATATAGGTTATGTTAGACCAGCCGACGAACCCTAACTACTATACATGGGGAGCTGGGGAGTAGTGGCATAGAAGAAAACCCGCATGCAGTGACCTCGGGAGTTGGACTAGTACAATGAAGCATGAAATACAAAAGAAGTTTTACCTCAGGTGGGCGAGATGTCGCTTAGGCGGGCGGGCAGGATCTGCCCACACGACAACAGCAAATAAGGGCATGGGGGACCTTCGTCCACGCCAGCACCGGCTCAGGCGGTGTGCACTGGTTCCTCCATCGCCGATGGCGACAACGTCAATGCTGCACCTCCTCACCTCCCGCAACGGACGGGATTCGACCGGATCTGTGACCACCGGTGAGGAGAGAGATAGAGTGGACACTGTCATCTTGTTTAAATATGGAGAGGGTGAGAGAACGAGACGCGAGAAACCCTATCAAACAAGAGGCTATGTATACAATGGAGTAAAAAACTCTCTCCATAGCAGTGGTTTTAAATAGAATACGCGCGTTCCCGGAAAAAAGAAACGAAAACTGTTGGACAAAATGTTTTAACGTACCAAGAAAGAAAACTCGATCAAAAACACGCTCCCGCTTCTAGGTCGTAGTTTGTATCACTCACGTGTGGACCATGACCCTCCATTATTAAGTTAACAAATTAAAGGGTCAAATTATTACGTACTTAGGCTGCCTCTTCGTGTACAAATGCGCCACATCGTGTACTCGTGGGTATCTCGAAGGCAAAGTGAGTGCGTGTACATCTCTTCTCGTACGTCGTACTCCATTTATATCACTTCATATGGTTTCCCACTCCTATGATATTCCTGTCCTAGGAACAAAATGAGGCGGTACTAAGTTTGTGTGTGTAGGGAGAACGAGACATCGATGTTGTGTGTGAGTAGTCGCGCACACACACATAGACATAGACATGCATATCCGTGTTTACGTAAAATTCCATCTCCATCTCCGATCATATTTGTCCAACTGGCACATTATTTACATTGTTAATTATATACGCAACAATATTTACATACATCATCTCTTGTTTGCAGGCGTCTGGACCGTTGCCACGCCCGCTCCTGACCAACTCAAACCCTCTTCATCACACATGCGTGCTTGCCGCCCGAAACGGTCAGTGCCACATTCATGCTCGGCCAGAGCAGACGCGACCTCTCACTGGCGCCGACATTAATGCAGCACACCGGCCGAGAGAGCATCTCCTGCGCCACTTCTGGTGCACGTGACTGCTTTGTGTTCAGAGGTCGCAATAGCCGGCCACAACATGCATGTAAAAAGTTATTGGGAGTCTGTCCTACAGCTAGCTGTCCTCCCCCTCCTTGTCAATATCTTCCAGTACTGCTAGTACTCCATGGCGCGATCCATCGACAAGCAGGCAGGAAAGTTATAGTATACTTGGTTTGCGGTGAGTGGCCTGCTGAGCCGTCGAGGAGGGTGAGACACGAACGCGACAGGCATGATTTAAACATTGGTTTCGCTCGATGGCGCGACCCAACGAAACAAAACGTTGGTTTCTCTCCGTTTTCATTTATCTCTCTAGAAAAACGGAAACTTTCCACTCCATTTTATTCCTACTCCAAGGTTGCCCCGTTACAACATTCCATCAAATACAAAGGAAAACTAACACGCATGCTGATGCATCTCAATGATTCATAGATCATAGCCAATATTTACTTCACAACTAAAGAAAAAAGTTGTGAGAGTGTGTACAAAAAAACTACTGATGGGGTCCCTACGACGTTAACCCTGAACCCTAAATAGGATTTAATTTCATGGCTAGGTAGAACCTGTCAAAGGAAAGACGGCTGGCACCCTCGGATCATACGATGCTTTTGTGTTATTCCACTAAAATTGAGCTGAGCATCCTTGTTGGCAAGATATTGAAGAAGTGTTATTAGAATAATAGTATTGCACTAGTTCATGAGACATAAACTCATCACAAATAGAAGCTGGTAGAAGTAGAGAAAGATCCACATGGAGATGGAGCTACATGGGGAGCTATGACAGTGGAGCAAGCCGGCTCCAAAAGTAAGTTGTACCTGGGACACCGGGCTGTAGCTAGAAGGGTGGTTGGGAGGCGGCATCAGCCCATACCGCAGGGACCCCCGATCGGGATGAACCGACAGTGGGTTTTCTCCCTCACTGCTGTCGACCATGTCTATGCAGAACATCGTCCCCGTCCACCCAGCGGCGGGATCAGGCGGGATCTGTGACTAGCGGTGTGGCCACCGTCGTTCTATTCTTGTGAAGAGAGCAACCCAGGCAAGCAAGCTTGTAGCTTAGGCTCCTGCTAGTGTATATATAGGGGAGCGGTTTTCTCTCTCCATATCAACAATTTTATATTGCGTACGTGTCAATGAAGAGTGAAATGATGGTTGCTTCTTCCGACTAAGTTACTATCTAATATGACTACTCCTGAGTGGCCCCGACACGTACTCCCCCTACGTGTATGACCGTTCCTGAGTCGCACTTGTACTTATCTCTATTTCCTTGCATGACACATGGAAAGGATGCGCATAGAGGAATTTTGTTACTGCATGTTGTTACGTTGTACTACTAGTACCTACTCCCTCCTTCCGGTTCACTATGAGTACTCCCTCTGTCCTGGCTTATTGGTCCCCTATGTACTCAATTCATGGGCTCGTTTTCCTCAAGAAATTGTCTTTACCAACGTATTAATATCGGGAATGAATGCGTGAACAACGAATGATTAAACCTTGAATGTCAGGGAATACAACCTCGTGCATGCATGCAATAGTCACACGTACACATGGACGCAAAAACGAGCGCGACGCCCTAATGCATGCATGTCCGAGCACACGACGGAACACACACGGTCACGCTCAAGTGCTCAACCTACATGTGCATGCACACACATACTCAGCCAGGGTGAGCTAGTGACTGTATAAACACCGGAAAATGTATATATTGAGCGCAATGAGCGCATTATAAAGTCCACTGACCGTACTTTTACAAATATATAGTGACAGACAGTGTATTTATCTCGTTTCAAATTAAGCCATATTAACCGGAAAGGAGGCAGTTGTTGACGCTGAGTAACTAGAGGCTATAATGAGATGAGGTTAAAATTATGATTTCATGTCATCATTTGATGGCTCTCTTCAAGATGATCAAAATAGATATGGAGACCGGTCCAAAACGGAGCTTAGATGCGAAAGTTATGACAATCTTAGAGATGCTTGTATTGACACAAAATTAAAGAATGGCGTGAAACCTAATTAAGATGACCTTGGATGAAAAAACGTTCAACTGCAAAGTACTTCTTCTCGTCAAAGCAGATGATTTTGATATAAAAATCATCCCCATCCGAGGTCATATGCAAAAGTTACATGCAAAACCGTGTGCTGCAGCAATGTTTGGCCGGATCATCCGGGATGGGGTCCGGATCATCCGGGAAATTGATGCACTAAGGCAACAGATGGTTTGTGATGAAGCCGGATGATCTGGGTCCTGTTCTGGATGATCCGGGTGGAGGGCGGACAATACGGGTAGAAGTCCGGACGTCCGGACAACTTTTTCTGCTACAGACTTTACAAAACGGCCCGAAACACCCTCAAGATGGCCTCAGATCGAAAAGTGTTCAACATGAAAGTTGTGCGACTCGTTGAGACGGTAGATTTTGATATAAAATTGTCCAAATCCGAGGTCGTTTGTCAATTCTAGAGCAAAAACAGTGAGGTGCTGTCAGAAAACTAGGCTAGGCCAGATCATCCAGGCCTTGAGCCGGACATCCGAGCCGGAGGTCGTGAATAGTCTGTATTTTGGTAGGTTTTGATGATTTGGACAGCTAGGCAAGTCATTTTCTTGTACGGGAAGTCCATCCGCCTCTTATATAGACAAGAGGTGATGGCCGATTGAACAAGAACACACAATCGAACAACCATCTACGACTTTTACCTTTACTTTTATCTCTCTCCCTAGTTCTTCTTCTTCCTCGTTCTTCGTCTATTCTTCTTGTTGCAGGGTGGCAAACCTCGAGGCCCTAGGGGCGATCTAGTCGACCTAGGGTAGCCCATAGCCGCCGCGCGCCCTGACGGGGTCCCTCCCGGGCGTGTGGGGTTTTGGGTCTACAAAAGCGCCCGCTGGATTGTCTTGCGTACCGTGCTTCTGGACGGGTCTCCTTCGAAGTGATCTGCGGTGCATCACCCTCGGTGTTGGAGGTACACGGTGACGTGTTCGTGTGCGAACACACTTTTTGGTGACTCCGCTGGGGACGAAGCTTTGAACGGTCTCTGGCCCGTTCTTGCTACGAATAGATCGTTATCAAGAAGTTGTGATCTACAAAGTTAATATGAATACCCAATTCTCCCTTGTAGATGAAAATAATTCATATGTTGTTGCTAGATCACTTAATGAGCATAATGTATCGGCTAGCTCTAATTTCATCAATCATGCATCTAATTACGTGCAAGGGCCGACGCAAAATAATCTTCATGCTTCAAATCCTTATGATTTTAGCAACATACAACATATGTATCCTAACTCTCATGCATCGGCAACCCCACAAATACATATGTCGATGGACAACATGATGTTAAAAGTTCCAATAGCATGCAACATAGTGTTTCATCTTTATATCCATCAGCAAATAACTTGTAGTGTGTTAATCCAAACATGCCGGTGGATATGGGAATTGGCCATGTTACTACTAGTTATTCGGCCAATTACCCTCAAACATCATATGCTAAACCTAATGCTACTATTTTTTTGGCACCATACGCAACTGTTGATATCCATAATTTGGCTCCGCACCTTCATGGTCATGGCCGAATAAGTGAAACTTCTGCAGGAGCACAAATGCCTTCACCTACTACCATGGCATATCATGCCCCCTGTACAATTACAGATTTTCGGCAACATCTCATTGCTGAAAGAGTCTAAAAGCATCGGCAGGCAACCATATCCAGACTGGGTGGTTGAGAACAAGCTTACATTTTGTTGGGATTTGTGCAAATCCATTCGATAGGAACTAATAGAAGGCGGGAAGCCTCATGATTTTGCTGCAGTAAAAGCTAGAGTTGTGCAAATGATGCATTCGCCCAGTGTTGTACCATCCAGTGCATCCCCTAAACAATTGCAAAGTTTCAGCACCTCATTGCCGAAAAAGTCTGAAAGTATTGGGGGGCAATCTTGATACGTCCATTTTGCATCATGCTTTCATATCGATATTTATTGCATTATGGGTTGTTATTACACACTATGTCCCAATACTTATGCCTATTCTCTCTTATTTTACAAGGTTTACAAGAAGAGGGGGAATGCCGGCAGCTGGAATTCTGGGCTGGAAAAAGAGAAAATATTAGAGAACTATTCTGCACATCTCCAAAAGTCCTGAAACTCCACGGGAGCACTTTTCAGAATATATAAAAAATATTGGGCACAAGAAGTACCAGAGGGGGGCCACCCACCAGCCATGAGGGTGGGGGCGCGCCCTACCCCCCTGGGCGCGCCCCCTGCCTCGTGGGCCCCCTGGTGGCCCTCTGATGCCCATCTTTGGCTATATGGAGTCTTTCGTCGAGGAAAAAAATCATAAGCAAGCTCACAGGACGAAACTCCGCCGCCACGAGGCGGAACCTTGGCAGAACCAATCTAGGGCTCCAGCAGAGCTGTTCTGCCGGGGAAACTTCCCTCCGGGAGGGGGAAGTCATCACCATCGTCATCACCAACGATCCTCTCATCGGAAGGGGCTCAATCTCCATCAACATCTTCACCAGCACCATCTCATATCAAACCCTAGTTCATCTCTTGTATCCAATCTTTGTATCCAAACCTCAGATTGGTACCATTGGGTTGCTAATAGTGTTGATTACTCCTTGTAGTTGATGCTAGTTGGTTTACTTCTGTGACGCCCCGAGACCGTTGCGCTAGGTGTCCCCCAGTTATTCGCTGTTGTTGCCTTGTCATTTGCTTGCGTGTTGCATCTTGTCATGTCATCATGTGCACTGCATCATCATGTTTTCAAAACTTGCATCCGTCCGAGTTCCCCCAGTTCCGTCCGTTGTCCGTTCTGAGCCCAACCACACTTGCACGCGCCCGCGGCATGTCCGAAATAATATTTTATAAGTGGCCGGAAAATGTTCTCGGAATGGGTTGAAAGTTGTCGTGTGGTCTTATTTTAGTGTAGATAGACCGCCTGTCAAGTTTCATCGCATTGGGAGTTCGTTTGATAGCCCAACCGTTAAACTATAGCAGCAGTATAGCCGGTCTTTTCGTCAGACGTTTTCGGTCTCCGGAGACCCTGCCGGGCTGCATCTCTCCCCTCTTCTCTCAGACCAACCCGCTCTCCACAGTCCACCTAGGCCCAGCCTAGCCCTCTTTGCGCAGTGCATCGGCCCCTCGTGCGCGTCCGAAAGTTGTCCCAAACCCGACCCGGACAGTCGTCACCGATGGGTCCGGATCATCCCCAAACATCTACAAAACATCTCCGTTCTGTTAATTGGGCGCCCTAACCTATTTATCCGATTCGTCTGATTAAGATCGGAGGGAAGAGATAGCCCCTATCCTAACCAACTCACTATATAGACCAGCAACCCTAATTTCTAGGGAGTTGTCCCTGCCGCCGCCGCCGCACTCATCTTACACACTTCGGGATCCCCATCGCTTGAACCAAATCAAATCCATCTCCTCCTCGCTTTCACCTCCAACCCAACCAGCGAGCAAGCCCCCTCTCGATTCCGTTCCTCTGCCCTCCATCGCCCAAAAGAGCAAGGCCTCGCGCCAGTTCTCCCTCGCCTTCACCATCCCGCGAGCAGCAGCAACAGGACCATGGTCGCCGTCCCGCTTCTTTGAGACCAGCCACTGCTGATTTGCATCCATGCTACCTCCGCGCCGTCGAGCAGCAAGGCCGAGCCCTTGCTTCCTTCTCCTTCTTTCCTCTCTCTCTCTCTCTGCCCGAGGAGATCGAGCGAACACCCGAGCGCGCTCGTCCCTGAGCCCCATGCGCTAACCTCGACCTCCTCGTCACCGGAGTCCCGCACAAGCCGCCGCTGCAGGTCGCCTCCATGCCTTTCCCACCTTCGATCGCTTAGAGCCAGCGAGCCCAGTCGCCGGTGAAGCCCCGTAGAAGCTTGTCCCGCATGCCATGCCTCGCTGCATCATCGCTTGCACCGCCGCATCTCTGTAGCCTCCTCCTTCCTCGGTTCCGAGCAGGAGAGCACCCCACCGTCCAGCCAGGCCACCGGAACAGCCTCCCGTCAGGTCTTCCGCTCCCTGGCATGCCCCTCCTTTCTCTTTTCTCTGCTTCCTATGGATGCCCGTCACCTCCCCATCTCTTCCCCCTGCAGGAACCCTTGGCGCCATCCCCATGGAGTTGCGACCTCCCCGCCGGACGTCTTGACGTCGTCGCAGTCCTCGCCGCTGGATCCGGTGGTCCCCGCGCCGTCACAGCCCTGCAGCCCCATGCCCAAACCCCATCGCGCCACGCCTGTCCAGCCTCTACTTCGAGCAGAGGAGGACGATGTCTCGTTCAGCGCCTGATTCACTTCGTCGCCCCACACGTGGGCCACGAGTCCGCCAAGGCCCAGCTCCAGCTCTCCTTTGCTTCGGCCCGTTGGCCCAACGTGAGAAGCCACCATTTCCCCCCGCCTTGTGCACTGCATACTATCCTACGCCCAGCAATTTCGGCCCAGTGTGTTTTTTTCGTGTCTGTGTTTTAGCAATTAATCCTGAGAACTGCCAGTTTTACATAGAACCCCCTATACTTCATGCATACTTTAACTCACAAACTAAGCATCACATGTAAAAACTTAATATATGAAAATTGCTTAGAATTTTGTCTAGTTTAATAATATGCAACTTTCATCCAAGTTTAAAATGTCTAAAATGTTGTTTGTGTTTATTTTGCCTAATGCCATGCTAAAATGCTTTAATTCATAACTATTTAACCGTAACTCGGAATTTAATAAACTTTATATATAAATGGGGTAGAAAAATGCCTAGTTTATCATGGTGACTTTACTTTGCATGTTTAACAACCCTAAAATGGTGTTTAGGGCAGAACAGCACCAAACCTAATATATGCATATGGGATATACCGGAATTGGTGTTCGTTGCTTTCGGCCTCATTTAAACTTGACTAGATAGGTAGTTTTATTTTGCGTCACCCTCTTGCCATGTTTAACAACATTTAATATTGTTGGGTACATAAACGAGATCGAACTAAATAACTTGTCGTGGTGTTTCGTCAATATGCAACTCGTTGCATATTGAGCTCCACTTAATTTGTAGGGTTGCTTGTGCATTTTGCCATGCCATGCCTCTTTAAACCGGACATGCATCATACTTGATTGTGCATCATGCCATGATTATGTGGTGGTTGTTTACTATGTTGTTTGCTTCTTTCCGGTGTTTCTTCTTCGGGTTGGTTCCGATAACGTCGCATTTGTGAGGAACCGTTCGGCTACGTCCATTTGTCTTCTTCCTGGACTCGTTCTTCTTCCTTGCGGGATTTCAGGCAAGATGACCATACCCTCGAAATCACTTCTATCTTTGTTTGCTAGTTGCTCGCTCTTTTGCTATGCCTATGCTGCGATACCTACCACTTGCTTATCATGCCTCCCATATTGTTGAACCAAGCCTCTAACCCACCTTGTGCTAGCAAACCGTTGTTTTACTATGTTACCGCTTTGCTCAGCCCCTCTTATAGCATTGTTAGTTGTAGGTGAAGATTGAAGTTTGGTCCTTATTGGAACATGGAGATGTTGTTCCTTGTTGGAACATGTTTACTTGTTGGGATATCACAATATCTCTTATTTAATTAATGCATCTATATACTTGGTAAAGGGTGGAAGGCTCGGCCTTATGCCTGGCGTTTTGTTCCACTCTTGCCACCCTAGTTTCCGTCATATCGGTGTTATGTTCCCAGATTTTGCGTTCCTTACGCGGTTGGGTTATAATGGGAACCCCTTGACAGTTCGCTTTGAATAAAACTCCTCCAGCAAGGCCCAACCTTGGTTTTACCATTCGCCACCTAGCCTTTTCTTTTCCCTTCGGAGTCGCGCTCTCGAGGGTCATCATTATTTTAGCCCCCCCCGGGCCAGTGCTCCTCTGAGTATTGGTCTAACCTGTCAGCCGCCGGTGGCCACCAGGGGCAACTCTGGGCTGGCCTACCGGAAGTTTGGACAATCCGGTGTGCCCTGAGAACGAGATATGTGCAGCTCCTATCTGGATTTGTCGGAACATTCGGGTGGCTTTGCTGGTCTTGTTTTACCATTGTCGAAATGTCTTGTAACCTAGATGCTGAGTCTGATCGGAATGTCTTGGGAGAAGGAATATCCTTCGTTGACCATGAGAGCTTGTGATGGGCTAAGTTGGGACACCCCTGCAGGGATTTGAACTTTCGAAAGCCGTGCCCGCGGTTATGGGCAGATGGGAATTTGTTAATGTCCGGTTGTAGAAAACCTGAAGTTGATCTTAATTAAAATGCATCAACCACGTGTGTAACCGTGATGGTCTCTTCTCAGCGGAATCCGGGAAGTGAACACGGTGTTGGAGTTATGTTTGTCGTAGGTTGTTCTAGGATCACTTCTTGATCATAGTTTCTCGAACGTGCTTTGCCTTCTCTTCTCGCTCTCATTTGCGTATGTTAGCCACCAGATATGCTAGTCGCTTGCTGCAGCTCCACATCATACCTTTACCTCACCTTTAAGCTTAAATAGTCTTGATCGCGAGGGTGTGAGATTGCCGAGTCCCCGTGACTCACAGATACTTCCTAAACCAGCATGCAGGTGCAGATGATACCGTGCAGGTGACGCAACCAAGCTCAAGGAGGAGTTCGTGGAAGATCTTGTCCTTTGTGTTGTTTCGTTCTAGTTGATCAGTAGTGGAGCCCAGGTGGGGTCGATCGGGGATCTGTGTAGCATTTGGGGTAGTCTTCTTTTATTTGGTTCTGTAGTCGGACCTTGAGTGTATTTGGATGATGTCGTGCTTTATTCATGTATTGTGTGAAGTGGCGTGTGTAAGCCAGCTATGTATCTCTTTCCCTTATGTATTACATGGGTTGTGTGAAGATTACCTCACTTGCGACATTGCTTTCAATGCGGTTATGCCTCTAAGTCGTGCTTCAACACGTGGGAGATATAGCCGCATCGAGGGCGTTACAAGTTGGTAATCAGAGCCTTCCCCGACCTTAGGAGCCCCCTGCTTGATCGAATAGCTGGCATTGTTGAGTCTAGAAATGTTTTGAGTCATTTAGGAATTATATATATCGGAGAGTTAGGAATTCTTTTTACTCCTCAGTCTCTTTGTCGCTCTGGTGAGGCATCCTGACGTAGAGTTTTGACTCTTCTCTTCTCAAATTTCACTAAAAAAAATTTTAGGATCACGCGGGTATCTTGGAATCGTTCCGATGGTTTTAGGACGAGAACATTGTTCTTGGTGCCTGCTGACATTTAGGGGTTGTGGCAGTGTCCTGGGGAGTTGAGCTCCGAGGTGTTGTCATCACAATTTTATTGTTGCAGTTCTGGAATACCTGAGATTAGTTTCGCCGACATCGAAAATTTCTTTTATGCAGTTGTTGGTGAGATAACCTCGACGCCACCCAGTACTGAGGCGGGAGTTCGTTAGTATTTCCATAACTCGTATAACGGATGCTTTTCGAAGGTTGAGGTAAACGATTTCCGAAGGTTTCTTGGTTATGTGTTGAAGGATGGATACAGCTGGATGTAGGATTTGCTAGTTTTGGTGAGATATTATGCTTCCCCTGTATCCCCAACACCTGATTGCATAACCGGGAAAATTTCGGGAGTTTATAAGTGGGAATTGAAGTTGCTCTTAGGATATCTTTCCGACAGAGGTATGATATGAAATTGGGGTTTGACGTCTAGTGGTCCGCCTATTCACGGTTGGTTTTATAGTGGTCTCGTTGTGTCTTAAACAGTCCTTGGCTATGCCGACTCGGGGACGCTTCGTATGTCATGTGCACTGCCTTGTACATGAATGTGTTGTACGATCGAGCCCGTGTAGGCCCCACCACGAAAACTTCGGACGAAATCTCTATCATATCTTTGTTCCGGCTTATTCTGAAAGCCAATCCTTTGTTTTGTTTTGAGTTGTGGTATTCGAGTTGCTTCGAAGTCAAATGTTGATTCCATACCTTCCCCAAGCGGTGTTCTCATACTCCGATGTGAATACCAATCCTTCATGATAATCGAGATCGTTTTATCAAGCCTTTTCAACCGGCGTTTTCTCTTCAGGTGGATCCAATCTTTTCAACATTCGCAGGATCAACTCAAGCATTCTCAACGGTATTTGTTTCATTCTCAAAGGTGTTTTTCCCACCCTCCCACCCTTGTTTTTCTTCAAGGTCTCATATATCTTAATCAAGTATCCATCTTATTGATGTGAAGTCTCTTCTTTCTTTTCTTTCAATATTCTTATCCGGTGATTATCAGGAAGATTCTAACGGAGCTTCAAATTCGTCACTCGTCACTCTTCTTCTTCGGTGGGTTCAAGTCAAGCTTTGTTGATCATACCCTTTCCTCATTTCTATGCTTTCTCATGCCGGTGCACCTCATAATAATTCACTTCTCGCTATCCATCTATTCCGGAGTGCTCAAGATATCTCGAAGATTCGTGTTTTCCACTCTGCTTTCGTTCAAGATCTTTCGAAGATGTTATCTCATTCTAGCCATTTAATTCAACCGATGCAACCTCTCTTTTAAATCTTTTCAACGGTGTATCTTTTGAGTGGACCCTAACCCACAGGTTTATTCATTCTCAAAATTCAGTTGTCATTCTCCAAATGTTACCGGTGCTTTGTTGAAGTGATCTCTAATCAGTTCGTGATCCCTTCGTTCTCATGTATCTAGATTCTCTCGAGCATCTTCGTTCATTTGCAAATTCTTCCCGGTGATTCGTTATCTTTTTTTCGTTCTTTTTCAATCCTTACGGTGGTTCGTTTAAGATTTCTCTTCCTTCTTTATCATACCAATTCGTTCGGTGTTTCGATTCCACCGGTGGTTAGTTGAAGATCTTCTCAAGTTTGCACCGTATCTGTCCTAATCCTTTCTTCGATAATAAGTTGTATGCAATCTGTTTGCTCATCATCAATTTAATTGGTGAAGCAGGAGCATAACATAATTCTTATTCTTGATTCACCCAAATGATTAATTCTTTATTCCGGAGGTTCATCAAATTCTCGATTCAGGTTGTCCATCTTTCTTTTCCGGAGCTCAAAGTTATTTCAATTATATCATTCCAAAGATCTATCAAATCATTGCAAGGTTTCACCTTGTGTTTTTCGACCTCTCTTTCCTTCCATTTGATCATTTCTTTTGTTACCAGAGTTCTTCATGAAGGTTCTTCATGATGGTTCATCAAAGATTTAATTCCTTCTCGAAGTGTTCATCAAGTTTCTTTTCAGAGGAGTTCAAGCATTCTTCATCTTGCTATCCGGAGTGCAATTCTTTCTCCCTTGTCTTTCAGGTGGTAATATATCATTCTTCACTCACAAAAATGAAATATTTCAAATCCATCGATCACGTCAGTAGAGTTATCTTGGGTTATATTTCACCTAAAGCCTTCCCTGAGGATTGCTGCTATCATGGTGTTTATAATTGACCCAAGTTGCTCTTTATCCTTCCGGTGAAATAGTTTCTCGCCTCCTTATTCATATCAATTCAAATCCAATTCTTTTCCTGTGAGTGGCAGAATTTCACCTTATAGTTTTGAGTTGTTCTCCATAAGCCCACTATCAAGCTTATCCTTTTTCATTGTTGTTTTTCCAACAACTCCGTTTGACCCTTCTCCTAAGGATGCTTGTCAAGCTCTTTCGAGGAAGAAGATGTTGTTTTCTCCTCCGTTCATTCCATTCCATTCTCTCTTTTCTTCCTGTGGCATTGTGTTGCTGCTCTCTTCAAACCTTCTTCTTGTTCTTGTCATGATCTTGTTCATGTCATGCTTATCCATTTAACCGGAGTGTTGTGCCCTTCTGTTCAAGTGCTTTTCGTCTTATCAAGTTTCATATCTCTTTCTACCGTGCTGTCCGAATTTGTTCTTCCTTGTCCCTCTTTTCTAACGGAGTGTTTTTCAACTCCGTGCATCTCCGTTGTATTCTTTTCTCGAAATGGCTTAACCTCTCAAGGTTCTTTGGTTTATCTCGTTTGTCAAAGAAGCAACTTAGTTTTACCTCTTCGCTTCCTCTTCCTTTTTTCCCTCCGGTGCCATTCTAGATCTCGGGACGAGATCCTCTCGTAGTGGTGGAGTGTTGTGACGCCCCGAGACCGTTGCGCCAGGTGTCGTCCAGTTATTTGCTGTTGTTGCCTTGTCATTTGCTTGCGTGTTGTATCTTGTCATGTCATCATGTGCACTGCATCATCATGTTTTCAAAACTTGCATCCGTCCGGGTTCCCCCAGTTCCGTCAGTTGTCCGTTCTGAGCCCAACCACACTTGCACGCGCCCGCGGCATGTCCGAAATAATATTTTATAAGTGGCCGGAAAATGTTCTCGGAATGGGTTGAAAGTTGGCGTGTGGTCTTATTTTAGTGTAGATAGACCGCCTGTCAAGTTTCATTGCATTCAGCGTTCGTTTGATAGCCCAACCGTTAAACTATAGCGGCAGTATAGCCGGTCTTTTCGTTGGACGTTTTCGGTCTCCGGAGACCCTGCCGGGCTGCATCTCTCCCCTCTTCTCTCAGACCAACCCGCTCTCCACAGTCCACCTAGGCCCAGCCTACCCCTCTTTGCGCAGTGCATCGGCCCCTCACGCGCGTCCGGAAGTTGTCCCGAACCCGACCCTGATAGTCGTCACCGATGGGTCCGGATCATCCCCAAACATCTACAAAACATCTCCGTTCTGTTAATTGGGCCCCTAACCTATTTATCTGGTTTGTCCAATTAAGATCGGAGGGACGAGATAGCCCCTATCCTAACCAACTCACTATATAGACCAGCAACCCTAATTTCTAGGGAGTTGTCCCTGCCGCCGCCGCACTCATCTTCCACACTTCGGGATCCCCATCGCTTGAACCAAATCAAATCCATCTCCTCCTCGTTTTCACCACCAACCCAACCAGAGAGCAAGCCCCCTCTCGATTCCGTTCCTCTTCCCTCCATCGCCCAAAAGAGCAAGGCCTCGCGCCAGTTCTCCCTCGCCTTCACCATCCCGCGAGCAGCAGCAACAGGACCATGGTCGCCGTCCCGCTTCTTCGAGACCAGCCACTCCTGATTTGCATCCATGCTACCTCCGCGCCATCGAGCAGCAAGGCCGAGCCCTTGCTTCCTTCTCCTTCTTTTCTCTCTCTCTCTCTCTCTCTCTCTCTCTCTCTCTGCCCGAGGAGATCGAGCAAACACCCGAGCGTGCTCGTCCCTGAGCCCCGTGCGCCAACCTCGACTTCCTCGTCGCCGGAGTCCCGCTCAAGCCGCCGCTGCAGGTCATCCTCCACGCCTTTCCCACCTCCGATCGCTCAGAGCCAGCGAGCCCAGTCGCCGGTGAAGCCCCGCAGAAGCTCGTCCCGCATGCCGTGCCTCGCCGCGTCACCGCTCGCACCGCCCCATCTATGTAGCCTCCTCCTTCCTCGGTTCCGATCAGGAGAGCACCCCGCCGTCCAGCCAGGCCACCAGAACAGCCTCCCATCAGGTCTTCCGTTCCCTGCCATGCCCTTCCTTTCTCTTTTCTCCTCTTCCTGTGGATGCCCCTCACCTCCCCATCTCTTCCCCCTGCAGGAACCCTTGGCGCCATCCCCATGGAGCTGCGACCGCCGCCGCCGGACGTCTTGACATCGTCGCAGTCCTCGCCGCTGGATCCGGTCGTCCCCGCGCCGTCACGGCCCTGCAGCCCCGTGCCCAAACCTCATCGCGCCATGCATGTCCAGCCTCTGATTCGAGCAGAGGAGGACGATGACTCGTTCAGTGCCTGATTCACTTCGTCGCCCCACGCGTGGGCCACGAGTCCGCAAAGGCCCAGCTCCAGCACTCCTTTGCTTTGGCCCGTTGGCCCAACGTGAGAAGCCACCATTTTCCCCCGCCCTGTGCACCGCATACTATCCTGCGCCCAGCAATTTCGGCCCAGTGTTTTTTTTGTGTCTGCGTTTTAGCAATTAATCCTGAGAACTGCTAGTTTTATAGAGAACCCCCTATACTTCATGCATACTTTAACTCACAAACTAAGCATCACATGTAAAAACTTAATATATGAAAGTTGCTTAGAATTTTGTCTAGTTTAACAATATGCAACTTTCATCCATTAAAATGTCTAAAATGTTGTTTGTGTTTATTTTGCCTAATGCCATGCTAAAATGCTTTAATTTATAACTATTTAACCGTAACTCGGAATTTAGTAAACTTTATATATAAATGGGGTAGAAAAATGCCTAGTTTATCATGGTGACTTTACTTTGCATGTTTAACAACCCTAAAATGGTGTTTAGGGCAGAACAGCACCAAACCTAATATATGCATATGGGGATATATCGGAATTGGTGTTCGTTGCTTCCAGCTTCATTTAAACTTGACTAGATAGGTAGTTTTATTTTGCGTCACCCTCTTGCCATGTTTAACAACATTTAATATTGTTGGGAACATAGACGAGATCGAACTAAATAACTTGTCGTGGTGTTTCGTCAATATGCAACTCGTTGCATATTGAGCTCCACTTAATTTGTAGGGTTGCTTGTGCATTTTGCCATGCCATGCCTCTTTAAACCGGACATGCATCATACTTGATTTTGCATCATGCCACGATTATGTGGTGGTTGTTTACTATGTTGTTTGCTTCTTTCCGGTGTTGCTTGTGTGGGTTGGTTCCGATAACGTCGCGTTTGTGAGGAACCGTTCGACTACGTCCGTTTGTCTTCTTCGTAGACTCGTTCTTCTTCCTTGCAGGATTTCAGGCAAGATGACTGTTGGTGTCAAAACCGGCGGATCTTGGGTAGGGGATCCCGAACTGTGTGTCTAGGCCGGATGGTAACAGGAGGCAAGGGACATGAAGTTTTACCCAGGTTCGGGCCCTCTCGATGGAGGTAAAACCCTACGTCCTGCTTGATTAATATTGATGATATGGGTAGTACAAGAGTAGATCTACCACGAGATCAGAGAGGCTAAACCCTAGAAGCTAGCCTATGGTATGATTGTTGATGTGTATGTTGTCCTACGGACTAAAACCCTCCGGTTTATATAGACACCGGATAGGGTTAGGGTTACATAGAGTCGGTTACAATGGTAGGAGATCTTCATATCCGTATCGCCAAGCTTGCCTTCCACGCCAAGGAAAGTCCCTTCCAGACGCGGGACGGAGTCTTCAATCTTGTATCTTCATAGTCCAGGAGTCCGGCTGAAGGTATAGTTCGGCTATCCGAACACCCCCTAATCCAGTACTCCCTCAGTAGCCCCTGGACCAGGCTTCAATGACGACGAGTCCGGCGCGCAGATTGTCTTCGGCATTGCAAGGCGGGTTCCTCCTCCAAGTACTTCATAGATGATTTTGAACACAAAGATAGTGTCTGACTCTACAAAATAAGTTTCCACATATTGCCATAGAGAGAATAATATTTACACAAATCTAATCTACTGACGTACTCCATAGTGTGACATCACACCACGGCCAAGCTTTTATTCGAACCGTTTTACTGTCCCATCCTAGCGCGTTATGCGAGGCGGTTTCCTTGGCACGTCTTGTTAAAGCAGAGATCGTGTCCCCTTATTCCGGGATTCTCATCAATACGGGCGTGGGTAACCCAACCGCGCCTTTGATTACGGCGCTTGGAGACAAGCGAGTTTTACCAGGCTGGTGGGGACATGTAGTCGCGTCCACCCATATAAGGGGATACGGATCCACCTTTTCACCCACGCCTTCTTCCTCCTTTGGCTATCCGTTCTTGTGCACTCGAGCTCCAGCGCCCAAGTCCGCACTACCACCTCAACCTTCTCCAGTCATGTCCGGAGCGGGAGGCAAGTGGATGGTCTCCTCCGTCATGGAGGGACACATCAAAAAGCTAAGGAAGGTTGGATATCTGGCTAGCGACATCATGCACCGGCTTCCCGAAAAGGGGCAGCTCATCCCCACTCCTAGGCCCCATGAGAGGGTGGTATTCCTCCCCCATTTCCTCCGCGGACTGGGCTTCCCTCTGCATCCATTTGTCCGGGGGCTCATGTTCTACTACGGCCTGGATTTCCATGATCTGGCCCCGAACTTCGTCCTCAACATCTTGTCGTTTATCGTCGTGTGCGAGGCTTTCCTCTGCATCCGCCCCCATTTCTGCCTATGGCTTAAGACTTTCAACATCAAGCCGAAGGTGGTGCGCGGCAGCCAGGCAGAGTGCGGCGGTGCCATGGTTGGCAAGATGGCCAACGTCCTGTGGCTCGAGGGCTCCTTTGTGGAGACCCTGAAGGGGTGGCAATCATGGTGGTTTTACGTCACCGAGCCGCGCGACGCCGAATGGGTTGCACCCCCTGAGTTTCGATCCGGCCCCCCTACGCGGCTCACCTCCTGGAAGGAGACATGCCTGTCTTGGGGTAAAAAAGGAGAGCTGACCGGACTCCAAACATGCATCCAAACCCTGGTGGACAAGAAGCTCAAGCTTGTCAACGTAGTCCAGGTTATGCTCATCCGCCTGATCCTCCCGTGCCAACGACGGGCCTTCAATCTGTGGGAGTTCGACCCGACGCAGCATCAAACTCTAAACAGGCTCTTCGACACGACATACGAAGATGTCTAGAGGATGCTTTTCAAGGGCGCCGAGGCTCCCGCATCCGCTACCGAGGATCGCGGATTCAGCGCGCAGCGTCACACGCTCGCGGTAAGCTGTTTTTTTCCTTTTACAGGGTATCAGTTTTCCATAGTTTGACTCTATGCGGGATCTAAGCTCCCTTTCCTCTGACAGGATTGGCAGGTGATGTCCGGACAGATCAACTGTCCGGCCCCTTTGCCCGAAGGCCCAGCGGATGCTCGCTTGGCGAGGCTGCTGGTTCCGGTGCCCTATGTGGTGCCGGAGAAGAATGCCATGAAAAGGGCCACGGGGACTCGAAAGAGCGCCCGGTGCCAGGAGTTGTCGGATTCATCATCCGACGGTCCCGAAGCGCCTTCCTCTCGCGAAGACGAGGAGGAAGAAGAAGAGACATCTCCCCCTCCAGCGGGAGGAGAGAAGAAAAGGAAGGCCGCCCTCTCTAAGGAGGCCGGAGGGTTAAAGAAGGGGAAAACCCTTCCTTCGGACTACTCCACCGACGCTGACGACGGCGGAGATGAGTGGCAGCCCAGGGCCAAGCCCCTGGAAAATCGTAAGTATCCGGATACCGGAGTAGTTCATAGTATGCGTTTATTGCACAACTTTCCCTTATGTCGAATATGCTTATGCAGCCCACCCAAAGACCGGCTCGACGCGTCGTTGAGCGGCTCACTGGACTCGTCGGATGTGAACTCGCTTCCGACGGCTTCCTCCCCCCGCCCTATGGACGACACCAAGGTGTTGTCCCAACAAGTTCCAAGCAGGGAGGAGGTGGTCCCGAAGGCGCCGCAAGGCGACCTCCCGGACTCCAGGAGTAAAGGGGATGAAACCCCCCAGGGCTCCAAGTCCGGCTCTAGGCCGGACACCGCTCCGGAACCTTCAAAGGTTCCGGAGTCCGGCGGGGGACCTCCTTCCAAGAGGAGCAAGTCCACCGTGCCGGCGGCCTCTGTCCAACCGGAGGCGCCGGACAATATGCTGGAGCGCTCCAAGGCGCCTCCATCGACGAGGAGCACAACGCTATTATGAGTGCGATGGTCCAGAAGGTTCAGTCCGCAAAAAACGGACTGACTGAAGCTTGTACTAGCCTTTTGCAGGCTTCGAGGTAAGTAAAGAAAGTGTAAATAATAGTACCGCATAGACAGTAGCCCCTGATGCTCTGTTTGGTGTTCGGGAAGAAAAAGCCGAATAGATGATCAAATAGAATTCGCAGGAGTCTAACAAAAATGAGTCAATATGCGTGTGCAGGCTACCCTGCTTGCGTCCGCCGCACTGACTGCGGAAGTGGACACGCTAAAGCAGGACCTCGAAAGGTCCGAGCAAGAGCTCGAGCGTGCCGAGAAGCAGCTCGAGGACAATGAAGGTAAGAAATACCTTGTTAAAAATATATATATATAAAAGGTGCAATTGCAAAAAATGACAGGATTATCGTGGCTATTGTAGGGGCCATGTCTGAGGTGGCGACCCTTAAGCAAGCGTTGGACGAGGCCGAGAAGAATTCGGCCTCGGAGCGCACCGAGTGGGAGAAGTATGAGGCCGAGGTTGGCAAGGTGCGGCAAGAGCTCCAGGCTCTCATGGAAAAACATGAGAGTTTGGAGCATGACTCGAAGACGCAAGCGTCCGAGCTTGCGGTGGCTATTGAAAATGCCAAATCTGCCAAGGCTGAATCCCAGAAGACCCTCCAGGAGTTGGATGAGGTGAAGAAGATAGCGGCGGGTAAGGAATTCTTTATGCAAAGTAAACACATAAACGTGAGTTACTTGATAATTACCCGAATCCGGAGCTCTCCAGGGGCATTTGCAGATCTTCCCCGGGGTGTATCCGATGCCGCCGCATTCTATCGAGCCGAGGAGGGCAGCTCGACAGAAAAGGTGTTCTGGTCTTAGTATGCTGAGGCCGGACACCCCGTGCCCCTGAGCGACTAGCTGAAGCAACTGGTCGAGCTCCACAAGGCGGCCGAACAGGCCATGAAGGGCCTCCTAGTTCGGCTATGGCCTGGAGAGGCACTGCCTGGGAGCTATTTCGGGCTGGTGCGGCGGCTGGTGGAGGCCTGTCCAAGGCTCGAAGTCAAGCGCTCCGTCTGTATTGAAGGTGCCCGTAGGGCCTTTGCCCGTGCTAAGGTGCACTGGGGCAGGCTGGATGCGGAGAAGCTTGTGAAGGACGGGCCACCGGCGGGGAAAGAGCATCGCAAGCTTGAAAATTACTATAAGGATGTTCTGTAGGGTGCCCGCCTTGTGGCGGATGAATGTACTAGGGATGTAATTTTTGAGTAAAACTCGCTCGTGTTTGTCCTGTGCGCTGAAAACTTGTTCATATGCGCTGAGCAATGCTGCTTGAATTTAAAATATTACCTTCTGTGTGGCTGTTTATCAATACTGAGAGATGGCGAGTCGTCGGCTTCTGCCCCCTTGCCGCTAGTGCTGGGGTGTTCGGGGATAAACCTGGGCGCTCTTTTTCCCATATTTGGGTCCTTCGAGGGAGGTGCTCAGCCCAACGAACGAGGCAATCGGACTATAATGCGTGAGCACTCTCACTTAGCCATAGAATTCTATAATTTTAAATTACGGCGAAGCCCCTAGTATTTTGAAGACCGAGTTCGGGGCGCTATCCACGCCTTGGCCGGACAGAGCCGACTCCTCGCTCTAAGCGGCATAAGTCTTTAGGGACTCGAAAAAACCTCTCGAACAGCGACCAGCTCTCGCTTCATCATGACAGTCAGTTTTAGCTTTCTCCACTGAGGTGCTCGGCCCAGCTCAACTGGGGCACAATCGTGGTGGTTCTCCTACTACTACCTTAGCCGATATAGCGGAACGTAAGGCACCAAAACATAGGAGCCGGGCAAACCCAGCTATTGACCCAAGACATGATTCGAAGCCGATGCATATAGTGCTATAAGTTCAGGGTGCCACACTTGTGAAAGTGTTCGGACTTCTCACACCATATTGAGGGGTGCTAAAAGCCCCTAGCGTATTTCGGCCGTACCAAGTTGTACGGGTGCAACATGTCATTAAGGAACATTTATTTACAAAAAGATAATGCAAAAAATAGACAGAAGCTATGCATTGTTTATTAAAAATAGTTGCGATCAAAGCAGAACGATACAAGTAATGCGATAAACGAAAAGTTGGACTATT
The DNA here is from genome assembly GCF_002162155.2 of Triticum dicoccoides. Taxonomy (NCBI): domain Eukaryota; kingdom Viridiplantae; phylum Streptophyta; class Magnoliopsida; order Poales; family Poaceae; genus Triticum; species Triticum dicoccoides. The sequence goes on along the minus strand of NC_041390.1, from coordinate 332,182,938 downwards.
TAACATGTTTGCTCCAGGGGCAAGCTGCGGAATAATATGCGAAGCAGGTATACTGCTCGTGATAGAGACCACCTGGGATTTCCGTAATGCGGCATGGCCTGTCTGCTTCCCTGGTTCTTGCATCGTTTGTGCAGCAATTGAACTGCCGAACAGGCCTTCCGAAGAGTAGAGTCCTGGAAGTAAGAGAAAAGTAAAAAATCGGTAGCCCCTGGTGCGGTTTATGCCGTGTTTTGGGAGTGCCGTGATGGTGCCCCTCCCCCTATGCCCATGGTATTTCTAGAGTGTAATTATGTACGCGAAGTACTGGCGTCGCCTTTTTGCTAGGGTTGGGGTTGGGGCCGCATTGCTACGCCTGCTCGGAACATGCCAGGCGGTCTTGTTGTAGGTTACTCCGGGCGCGCTTGACGGTGTCCGGACGTTTAATGGCCGGACTGGAGAACTGCCTGGAGAGGCTGCTTTGTACTTCCGCTGCAAGGGCCATCGTGTGCTCCTCCGTTTGGAGGGAGCGTTTGGTGTTTCCATTGACCATAATTACTCCACGAGGGCCTGACATCTTGAGCTTAAGGTATGCGTAGTGCGGTACCGCATTGAATTTGGCGAATGCGATTCGTCCGAGCAGTGCATGATAGCCACTGCGGAATGGGACTATGTCGAAGATCAATTCCTCGCTTCGGAAATTATCCGGGGATCCGAAGACCACTTCAAGTGTGACTGAGCCTGTATAGTTGGCCTCTACACCTGGTATTACGCCTTTAAAGGTCGTTTTGGTGGGCTTAATCCTCGAGGGATCGATGCCCATTTTTCGCACTGTATCCTGGTAAAGCAGGTTCAGGCTGCTGCCGCCGTCCATGAGGACTCTAGTGAGATGAAATCCGTCAATAATTGGGTCTAGAACCAATGCGGCAAATCTGCCATGACGGATGCTAGTGGGATGGTCTCTTCGATCAAAGGTGATCGGGCAGGAGGACCATGGGTTGAACTTTGGGGCGACTGGCTCTACCGCGTATACGTCCCTTAACGCGCGCTTCCGCTCCCTTTTGGGGACGTGGGTGGCGTATATCATGTTCACCATCCGCACTTGTGGGGGAAAACCCTTATGTCCATTGTTGTTCGGCGGCCAGGGCTCCTCGTCATCATCGCTATGCAGCCCCTTGTCTTCATTGTCGGCGCTTAACTTGCCCGCCTGCTTGAACACCCAACAATCCCTGTTGGTGTGATTGGCCGGCTTTTCGGGGGTGCCATGTATTTGGCACAAGCGGTCGAGTATTCGGTCCAAGATGGACGGGCCCCTAGGATTCCTTTTGAATGGCTTCTTCCGCTGACCGGATTTAGAGCCTCTGAATCCGGCATTAACTGCCGTATCCTCAGCATTGTCGCCATTAATGCGGCGCTTCTGCTTGCTGCGACGCGACCTGCCACTAATGTCCCTGGTGTCCGAACTACCAGGGTTTTTGGTCATATTGTTGCTACGAGCGAGCCAGCTGTCTTCTCCCGTGCAAAAGCGGGTCATGAGTGTCATGAGTGCTGCCATAGATTTCGGCTTTTCCTGTCCGAGGTGCCGGCCAGCCACTCGTCACGGATATTGTGCTTGAAGGCTGCTAGGGCCTCAGCGTCCGGACAGTCGACTATTTGATTTTTCTTTGTTAGGAATTGTGTCCAGAATTGTCTGGCCGATTCCTCTGGCTGCTTGATTACGTGACTTAGGTCATTGGCGTCTGGGGGTCGCACATAAGTGCCCTGGAAATTGTTGAGGAATGCGGCTTCCAGGTCCTCCCAACAACTGATTGACCCTGTCGGCAAGCTGTTGAGCCAATGCCGAGCTGGTCCTTTAAGCTTGAGTGGGAGGTATTTGATGGCGTGAAAATCATCGCCGCGGGCCATGTGGATATGAAGGAGATAATCCTCAATCCATACCGCAGGGTCTGTTGTGCCGTCATATGATTCAATGTTTACGGGTTTGAAACCCTCAGGGATTTGATGATCCATTATTTCGTCTGTAAAGCACAGTTGGTGTGCGGCGCCTCTATACTGGGCGATATCATGACGTAGCTCCAATGAGCTTTGTCTACTGCTTCATCCCTGCCGAATGTGTGGCCGGCGTGACGTTTACCGTCTCGAGCCGTGGGGTGCCCACGCGATCCGTAGATCGATTGTGTTTGCCTTGCCTTGTCCTCCAACATGTCTCGTAAGTCTGGCGCATATTCCCGTGCCTTGGTATGGGGTGCGGCTTGAGTGGAGGGCCGGGAGGCCTCTCTGTCGCGGCCACGAGGTGGCCGTTTGGCCGCATCAAGTGCTTCCTCCTCTAATCGGCGTAGCAGCCTGCGCTTTGGGTAACTCTTGGAGAGGCATTCGAGTTTATGCTCTTCGGCCGCAAGGACTTCAGTCCATCTGTCAACCAGCAAATCTTGATCAACTCTGAGCTGTTGCTGTTTTTTCTTGAGGCTTCTTGACGTGGCGATAAGCCTACGTTGGAAACACTTTTGCTCAACGGGATCCTCTGGTACAACGAATTTGTCGCCGTCGAGGCTTGCCTCGTCTTCGGAGAGAGGCATATAATTATCGTCCTCAACCTCTCTGTCTGCCGCTCTCTCATGAGGGCAGGTTTCTCCATCCTCCTGTGCTAAACCTTGCTGGAGGGGGTTTTCTTCGGCACTCTCTGGAGTATTATTATCTCCCATGCTGGAATCACCGTTTTTGTGTTGGCGGGATTTTGAGCGGCGCCGCTGACGCCGGCGCTTTTGCTGTTTCTCGGAGGGGTCATCCTCCGCTGTTCCATCGCCATCTCCCTCTTTTGGGGTGTCCACCATGTATATGTCATATGACGAGGTGGCTTTCCAACGCCTAGTAGGCGCTGGTTCTTCATCATCTCCTTCATCGGCGTCCATACCATCGATGTCTTCGGAGTCGTAGTCGAGCATGTCGGTTAAGTCGTCGACAGTGGCTACAAAGTGGGTGGTGGGTGGGTTTTGAATTTCTTCATCGTCTGTACCCCAACCTTGCTGACCATAGTCCGTCCAGGGCTCTCCTGATAAAGAGAGAGACTTCAGTGACTTCAGGATATCGCCGAAAGGCGAGTGCTGAAAAACGTCCGCGGCCGTGAACTTCATGATCGGCGCCCAATCGGATTCGATCGGCAGGGGCGCGGAGGGTTCGGAGTCCAGTGAAGAATCCGGCCCCATGGAGTCACGAGTCTTACAGAGTACGGGGATGGTGTTTGGCTCAACCACCGTTGGGATCACAGCCCCCGAGGTGGCATCCAACCGCCCATCCTCGATCAGTGAGGTTGGCTCCGAACTAAGGGTCGGAGCCGATGCAGGTGCGGCCTCCAGGGCACTGTTCGGTGGCAGGGCTAGATCATGCTCATCGTGATAGTGCGGCGCGCTCGGCAGTGGTTCGAATCCGTTGAAGATCAAGTCCCCGCGGATGTCAGCCGTGTAGTTTAAACTTCCAAATCTGACCTGACAGCCAGGGGCCTAGCTTTCGATCTGCTCTAGATGGGCAAGTGAGTTGGACCGCAGTGCAAAGCCGCCAAAGACGAAGATCTGTCCGGGGAGGAAGGTCTCACCCTGGACTGCATCGCCATTAATGATCGTAGGAGCCATCGGGCCTGACGGCGACGGCACAGAGGAACTCTCAATGAAAGCACCAATGTCGGTGTCAAAACCGGCGGATATCGGGTAGGGGGTCCCGAACTGTGCGTCTAGGTCGGATGGTAACAGGAGGAAAGGGACACGAAGTTTTACCCAAGTTCGGGCCCTCTCGATGGAGATAAAACCCTACGTCCTGCTTGATTAATATTGATGATATGGGTAGTACAAGAGTAGATCTACCACGAGATCAGAGAGGCTAAACCCTAGAAGCTAGCCTATGGTATGATTGTTGATGTGTATGTTGTCCTACGGACTAAAACCCTCCGGTTTATATAGACACCGGATAGGGTTAGGGTTACATAGAGTCGGTTACAATGGTAGGAGATCTTCATATCCGTATCGCTAAGATTGCCTTCCACACCAAGGAAAGTCCCTTCCGGACGCGGGACGGAGTCTTCAATCTTGTATCTTCATAGACCAGGAGTCCGGCTGAAGGTATAGTTCGGCTATCCGAACACCCCTAATCCAGGACTCCCTCAATGACCATACCCTCGAAATCACTTCTATCTTTGCTTGCTAGTTGCTCGCTCTTTTGCTATGCCTATGCTGCGATACCTACCACTTGCTTATCATGCCTCCCATATTGTTGAACCAAGCCTCTAACCCACCTTGTCCTAGCAAACCGTTGTTTGGCTATGTTACCGCTTTGCTTGGCCCCTGTTATAGCGTTGTTAGTTGCAGGTGAAGATTGAAGTTTGGTCCTTGTTGGAACATGGAGATGTTGTTCCTTGTTGGAACATGTTTACTTGTTGGGATATCACAATATCTCTTATTTAATTAATGCATCTATATACTTGGTAAAGGGTGGAAGGCTCGGCCTTATGCCTGGTGTTTTGTTCCACTCTTGCCACCCTAGTTTCCGTCATATCGGTGTTATGTTCCCGGATTTTGTGTTCCTTACGCGGTTGGGTTATAATGGGAACCCCTTGACAGTTCTCTTTGAATAAAACTCCTCCAGCAAGGCCCAACCTTGGTTTTACCATTCGCCACATAGCCTTTTCTTTTCCCTTGGGAGTCATGCTCTCGAGGGTCATCATTATTTTAACCCCCCCCGAGCCAGTGCTCCTCTGAGTGTTGGTCCAACCTGTCAGCCGCCGGTGGCCACCAGGGGCAACTCTAGGCTGGCCTACCGGAAGTTTGGACAATCCGGTGTGCCCTGAGAACGAGATATGTGCAGCTCCTATCGGGATTTGTCGGCACATTCAGGTGGCTTTGCTGGTCTTGTTTTACCATTGTCGAAATGTCTTATAACCTGGATGCCGAGTCTGATCGGAATGTCTTGGGAGAAGGAATATCCTTCGTTGACTGTGAGAGCTTGTTATGGGCTAAGTTGGGACACCCCTGCAGGGATTTGAACTTTTGAAAGCCATGCCCGCGGTTATGGGCAGATGGGAATTTGTTAATGTCGGGTTGTAGAAAACCTGAAGTTGATCTTAATTAAAATGCATCAACCGCGTGTGTAACCGTGATGGTCTCTTCTCGGCGGAGTCCGTGAAGTGAACACGGTGTTGGAGTTATGTTTGTCGTAGGTTGTTCTAGGATCACTTCTTGATCATAGTTTCTTGAACGTGCTTTGCCTTCTCTTCTCGCTCTCATTTGCGTATGTTAGCCACCAGATATGCTAGTTGCTTGCTGCAGCTCCACATCATACCTTTACCTCACCTTTAAGCTTAAATAGTCTTGATCGCGAGGCTGTGAGATTGCTGAGTCCCTGTGACTCACAGATACTTCCTAAACCAGCTTCCAGGTGCCGATGATACCGTGCAGGTGATGCAACCAAGCTCAAGGAGGAGTCCGTGGAAGATCTTGTCCTTTGTGTTGTTTTGTTCTAGCTGATCAGTAGTGGAGCCCAGGTGGGGTCGATCGGGGATCTGTGTAGCATTTGGGGTAGTCTTCTTTTATTTTGGTTCCGTAGTCGGACCTTGAGTGTATTTGGATGATGTAATGCTTTATTCATGTATTGTGTGAAGTGGCGAGTGTAAGCCAACTATGTATCTCTTTCCCTTATGTATTACATGGTTTGTGTGAAGATTACCTCACTTGCGACATTGCTTTCAATGTGGTTATGCCTCTAAGTCGTGCTTCGACACGTGGGAGATATAGCTGCATCGAGGGCGTTATAACTTGGTGGAAGATCATATGTTCAGATCCATTATGCATATTAATTCCCCTCTGATTATGAACATGAATATGTTTTGTGAGTAGTTATGTTTGTTCCTGAGGACATGGGAGATGTCTTGCTATAAGTAGTCATGTGAATTTGATATTCGTTCGATATTTTGATGAGATTTATGTTGTCATCCCTCTAGTGGTGTCATGTGAACGTCGACTACATGACACTTCACCATTGTTTGGGCCTAGAGGGAGGCATTGGGAAGTAATAAGTAGATGATGGGTTGCTAGAGTGACAGAAGCTTAAATCCTAGTTTATGTGTTGCTTCGTAAGGGGCTGATTTGGATCCATATGCTTCATGTTATGGTTAGGTTTATCTTAATACTTCTATTGTAGTTGCGGATGCATGCAATGGGGGTTAATCATAAGTGGGATGCTTTTCCAAGTAAGGGCAGTACCCAAGCACCGATCCACCCACATATCAAATTATCAAAGTACCGAACGCGAATCATATGAACGTGATGAAAACTACCTTGACGATAATTTGCATGTGTCCTCGAGAGCGCTTTCCTTCATATAAGAGTTTGTCCAGGCCTATCCTCTGCTACAAAAAGGATTGGGCCATCTTGCTGCACCTTATTTACTTTTATTACTTGCTACTCGTTACAAATTACCTTATCACAAAACTACCTGTTACCGATAATTTCAGTGCTTGCAGAGAATACCTTATTGAAAACTGCTTAATATCATTTCCTTCCGCTCCTCGTTGGGTTCGACACTCTTACTTATCGAAAAGGCTACGATAGATCCCCTACACTTTTGGGTCATGAAGACTCTTTTCTGGCGCCGTTGCCGGGGAGTGAAGCGCCTTTGGTAGGTGGAATTTGGTAAGGAAAAATTTCTATAGTGTGCTGAAATTTACTGTCACTTGTTACTATGGAACATAATCCTTTGAGTGGTTTGTTCGGGGTATCTTCAACTCGTCCGGAACCACAATTAGCTACCCTTCAACCTACTGAACCTACTGAAAATGTTTACTTTGAAATTCCTTCGGGTATGATAGAGAAACTGCTAGCTAATCCTTTTGCAGGAGATGGAACATTGCGTCCCGATTTACACTTAATCTATGTGGATGAAGTTTGTGGATTATTTAAGTTTGCAGGTATGCTTGATGATGTTATCAAGAAGAAGGTCTTCCCTTTATCTTTGAAGGGAGATGCATTGACATGGTATAGGCTATGTGATGATATGGGATCATGGGAGTATAAGCGATTGAAATTGGAATTTCACCAGAAGTTTTATCCTATGCATCTTGTTCATCGTGATCGTAATTATATATATAATTTTTGGCCTTGCAAAGGAGAAAGAGTTGCTCAAGCTTGGGGAAGGCTTAAGTCAATGTTATATTCATGCCCCAATCATGAGCTCTCAAGAGAAATGGTTATTCAAAAAATTTATGCTCGGCTTTCTCTCAGTAATCGCTCCATGCTCGATACTTCTTGTAATGGATCTTTTATGATAAAGACTATTGAATTCAAACGGGATTTATTGGAAAGAATTAAACGCAACTCTGAATATTGGGACCTCGACGAAGGTAAGGAGTCAGGTATAACACCTAAGTTTGATTGTGTTAAATCTTTTATGGATACCGATGCTTTCCGTGAATTTAGCACTAAATATGGACTTGACTATGAGATAGTAGCTTCTTTCTGTGAATCCTTTGCTACTCATGTTGATCTCCCTAAGGTGAAGTGGTTTAAATATAATCCTCCCATTGAAGTAAAAGTAGTTGCACCTATTAAAGTTTAAGAAAAGACTATCACTTATGATGATCCTGTTGTTCCTGCTGCTTATATTGAGAAGCCACCTTTCCCTGTTAGAATAAAGGATCATGCTAAAGCTTCAACTGTAGTCAACAAAAATAATATTAGGCCACAGAAACCCCCTGAGAAAGTTAAAGTTGAACCTAAAATTGCTATGGTTATAGATCTCTTGGCCGATAATATTTATGGGCATGTTATTTACTTCTGCAATGAAGCTGCTAGAATTCCTAGACCTGATGCTAAACATAAACATAGACCTGTTGTAGGCATGCCTGTTATTTCCGTTAAAATAGGAGATCATTGTTATCATGGCTTATGTGATATGGGTGCTAGTGCAAGTGCAATACCTCATTCCTTATACGAAGAAATTATGCATGATATTGCACCTGCTGAGATAGAAGATATCGATGTTACAATTAAGCTTGCCAATAGAGAGACTATTTCACCAGTTGGGATTGTTAGAGATGTTGAAGTCTTGTGTGGTAAAGTTAAATATCCTACTGATTTTCTTTTACTTGGTTCCCCACAAGATAGCTTTTGTCCCATTATATTTCGTAGACCCTTCTTGAATACTGTTAATGCTAAGATAGACTGCAATAAGGATATTGTTTATGTTGGTTTAGGGGATATGTTATGAGTTTAATTTTGCTAAATTTCATAGACAACCCCATGATAAAGAATTGCCTAATAAAGATGAAATTATTGGTCTTGCTTCTATTGTCGTGCCTCCTACTGATCCTTTAGAACAATATTTGCTAGACCATGAAAATGATATGTTCATGAATGAAAGAAGGGAAATAGATGAAGTATTCTTTAAACAGGGACCTATTCTGAAACACAACTTGGCTGTTGAAATCCTAGAGGATCCTCCTCCACCCAAGGGTGATCCCGTGTTTGATCTTAAACCTTTACCTGACACTCTTAAATATGCTTATCTTGATGAAAAGAAGATACATCCTGTTATTGTTAGTGCTAACCTTTCAGAGAAGGAGGAAGAGAAATTATTGAAAACTCTGAAGAAGCACCGTGCTACTATTGGATATACTCTGATGATCTTAAGGGCATTAGTCCCACTCTATGTCAACACAAAATAAATTTGGAGAAAGATGACAAACCAGTTATTGATCACCAACGATGGCTGAATCCTAAGATGAAAGAAGTGGTAAGAAAGGAAATATTAAAGCTCCTTGAGGCAGGTATAATTTATCCCGTTGCTGATAGTCAGTGGGTAAGTCCTGTCCATTGTGTCCCTAAGAAGGGAGGTATTACTGTCGTTCCTAATGATAAAGATGAATTGATTCCGCAAAGAATTATTACAGGTTGTAGGATGGTAATTGGTTTTCGCAAATTAAATAAAGCTACTAAAAAAGATCATTACCCTTTGCCTTTCATTGATCAAATTCTAGAAAGATTATCCAAACATACACATTTTTGTTGTCTAGATGGTTACTCTGGCTTCTCTCAAATACCTGTGTCAGCTGATGATCAAGCAAAGACCACTTTTACTTGCCCTCTCGGTACTTTTGCTTATAGACATATGCCTTTTGGTTTATGTAATGCACCTGTTACCTTTCAAAGATGCATGATGGATATATTCTCTAACTTTTGTGAAAAGATTTGTGAGGTTTTCATGGATCCTCTTTAGATGATTGCTTGAGCAACCTTGATCGAGTTTCGTAGAGATGTGAAGAAACTAATCTTGTCTTGAACTGGGAGAAGTGCCACTTTATGGTTAATGACGGTATTGTCTTGGGGCATAAAATTTCTGAAAGAGGTATTGAAGTTGATAAAGCTAAAGTTGATGCTATTGAAAAGATGCCGTGTCCCAAGGACATCAAAGGTATAAGAAGTTTCCTTGGTCATGCCGGTTTTTATAAGAGGTTCATTAAGGACTTCTGAAAAATTTCTTGGCCTCTGACTAACCTATTACAAAAAGATGGCCCTTTTGTCTTTGATGATGACTGTGTAGAAGCATTTGAAATACTTAAGAAAGCTTTGATTTCTACACCTATTGTTCAGCCACCTGATTGGAATTTACCATTTGAAATTATGTGTGATGCTAGTGATTATGTTGTAGGGGCTGTTCTAGGACAAAGAGTTGATAAGAAATTAAATGTTATCCAATATTATAGTAAAACCCTAGACAGTGCCCAAAGAAATTATGCTACTACTAAAAAAGAATTTTTAGCAGTTGTATTTGCTTGTGATAAGTTCAGACCTTATATTGTTGATTCTAACGTAACTGGTCACACTGATCATGTTGCTATTAAGTATCTTATGGAAAAGAAAGATGCTAAACCTAGACTTATTAGATGGGTTCTCTTGATACAAGAATTTGATTTGCATATTATTGATAGAAAGGGAGCTGAGAACCCCGTTGCAGACAACTTGTCTAGGTTAGAGAATGTTATTGATGACCCACTACCTATTGATGATAGCTTTCTTGATGAACAATTAGCTATCATAAATTCTTCTCAAACTACTCCATGGTATGCTGATTATGCTAATTATATTGTTCTTAAATTTATACCACCTAGTTTCACATACCAGCAAAAGAAAAAGTTCTTCTATGATTTAAGGCATTACTTTTGGGATGACCCACATCTTTATAAATGAGTAGATGGTGTTATTAGATGTTGTGTACCTGAGCATGAATAGGAACAGATCCTATGCAAGTGTCACTCCAAAGCCTATGGAGGGCACCATGCTGGAGATAGAACTGCACAAAAGGTATTGCAATCCGGTTTTTATTGGCCTACTCTCTTCAAGGATGCCCGTAAGATTGTCTTGTCTTGTGATGAATGTCAAAGAATTGGTAATATTAGTAGACGTCAAGAAATGCCTATGAATTATTCACTTGTTATTGAACAATTTGATGTTTGGGGCTTTGATTATACGGGACCTTTCCCTTCTCTAATGGGTATACACATATTTTAGTTGTTGTTGATTACGTTACTAAGTGGGTAGAAGCTATTCCAACTAGTAGTGCTGATCATAACACCTCTATTAAGATGCTTAAAGTAGTTATTTTTCCAAGGTTTGGAGTCCATAGATATTTAATGACTGATGGTGGTTCACATTTTATTCATGGCGCCTTTCGTAAAATGCTTGCTAAGTATGATGTTAATCATAGAATTGCATCTCCTTATCACCCACAGTCTAGTGGTCAAGTAGAATTGAGTAATAGAGAGCTCAAATTAATTTTACAAAAGACCGTTAATAGATCTAGGAAGAACTGGTCCAAGAAACTTGATGATGCATTATGGGCTTATAGAACTACATATAAAAATCCTATGGGTATGTCTCCTTATAAAATGGTTTATGGTAAAGCTTGTCACTTAACTCTCAAACTAGAACATAAGGCATATTGGGCTATCAAAGAGCTCAACTATGACTTCAAACTTGCCGGTGAGAAGAGGTTATTTAACATTAGCTCACTTGATGAATGGAGAACCCAAGCCTATGAAAATGCCAAGCTGTTTAAAGAAAAAGTTAAAAGATGGCATGATAAAAGGATACAAAAGCGCGAGTTTAATGTAGGTGATTATGTATTGCTATACAACTCCCGTTTAAGATTTTTTGTAGGAAAACTTCTCTCTAAATGGGAAGGCCCTTACGTCATCGAGGAGGTGTATCGTTCCGATGCCATTAAAGTCAACAACTTCGAAGGCACAAATCCGAAGGTGGTGAACGGTCAAAGAATAACATTATATCTCATGTAATCCCATAAATGTTGAAACTAATATTATTGAAACCATAACCCCGAAGGAATACATAAGAGACACTTTCCAGAACGTTTCAGACTCCAAAAAGGAATAGGTACGTGGTACGGTAAGTAAACCAACTCCAAAACAGTTCTAATGGCAATTTTTCTCCGTTTTGGAATATTTAAGAAAATAGGAAATAAGAACCAGCCGGAAAGGACACGAGGCTTCCACGAGGGTGGAGGGCGAGCCCTACCCCCTGGGCACGCCCCCTGCATCGTGGGCACCTCGTGCGATCTCTGGACTCCATTTTCTTGCACGATGCTTCTTTTGGTTGGTAAAAATTCATTATATAATCTCCCGAAGGTTTAGACCACCGTATCACGCAATTATCCTCTGTTCTTGTTTCGAGCTGCTTTTTGTCAGGGCTGTCAAGGCCAGGCATCATGTCATCCCCCTCCTCCAACAATGGTGACAACAATGCTTGGCTAATGAAGATAGAGCTGAAGAGGGAAGAACCCATGGAGATCAGCAAGGATGAAGGGATCAAGAAGGTCACGGAGGACCAAGTTCCGATAGCCGAAGACATCCTTCAACTTGATCACAATCTTCTTACCCCAACTGAGGTCGAAGCTTTCAAGATGATTGAGTTAGCTTGTATACAAAACAAGTATCTCACACGTGAAAATATTTTGTTGAAGGAGCATATCATCGCACTCAAGGGCATTATCAGCAAGTTGGAGGACCTCCTACGCTCGATGTGCGACTATCCATCATCACCTCCATCTCATTCACCAGCAAAAGAGATATAATCACATGGGTATGGGCACTCCCCTTGGCAAGTGCCAAGCTTGGGGGAGTGTCCCGGCATCGTCACCATCAAAACTTTTTATCTTTACCATTTTTCTTAAGTTCGATCCTTTTGATAATATCTTGATCTAGTAGAATAATGTTTTAGTATGATCTAGTTGTGAGTTTTGCCTTAAGATCTTCCCGTGTAATCGAGTCCATGAGCTATATTATATATATAATAAAGATTAGTGTTGAGTCAAGGGCTTGATTATCTTGCTATGATCTTGAGGGAATAAAATAAAAGAGAAAGAAATAAAAAGAAATAAAGAGATCATATGGATCTTATGGAGAGTACTGAGCTCACATATAAAGAGTATGATGAATAAAAGTTGTTGAGAGTTGACAAACATAGTTTTGGTCATCGTTGCAATTAATAGGAAGTAATAAAGAAAGAGAGGTCTTAACATATAAATATAGTATCTTGGACATCTTTTTTGATTGTGAGCACTCATTAACGTATCATATGCTAAAGAGTTGACGTTGGACAAGGAAGACAACGTAATGGGTTATGTTTTCTTACATCTGAGATAAATAATATTGTCATGGATCATCCAACATGTTGAGCTTGCTTTTCCCTCTCATGCTAGCCAAGTTCTTTGCACCAAGTAGAAATACTACTTGTGCTTCCAAATATCCATGAACACAGTTTTGCCATGAGAGTCCACCATACCTACCTATGGATTGAGTAAGATCCTTCAAGTAAGTTTTCATCGGTGCATGCAATAAAAACTGCCTTCTAAATATGTATGACTTATTAATGTGGAGAAAACAAGCTTTATATGATCTTGTGATATGGAAGGAATAAAAGCGACGGACTGCATAATAAAGGTCCATATCACAAGTGGCAATATAAAGTGACGTTCTTTTGCATTAAGATTTTGTGCATCCAACCATAAAAGCGCATGGCAACCTCTGCTTCCCTCTGCGAAGAGCCTATCTTTTACTTTTATCTTCTACCTTACATAAGAGTCATGGTGATCTTCACCTTTCCTTTTTACATTTTATCCTTTGGCAAGCACAATGTGTTGGAAAGATCCAGATAGATATAGCTAATTGGATGTGAGTCTGCATGAGCTATTATTGTTGACATTACCCTTGAGGTAAAACGTTGGGAGGCAAAACTATAAGCCCCTATCTTTCTCTGTGTCCGATTAAAACTCCATACCCGTAAATACTGTGTGAGTGTTAGCAATTGTGAAAGACTAAATGATAGTTGAGTATGTGGACTTGCTGAAAAGCTCTTATATTGACTATTTCCTATGTTATGATAAATTGCAATTGCCTCAAAGACCGAGATTAGAGTTTGTTAGCTTTCAATGAAGTTTATGATTCATACTTGAAATTTTGATTGAATTGTTACTTTAGCATAAGAGATCATATGACAATATATATATATATATATATATATATATATATATATATATATATATATATATATATATGTTGATGTTCTAAGAATGATCATGATGCCCTCATGTCCATATTTTATTTTTATTGACACCTCTATCTCTAAACATGTGGACATATTTTTTGATTTCGGCTTTCGCTTGAGGACAAGCGAGGCCTAAGCTTGGGGGAGTTGATACGTCCATTTTGCATCATGCTTTTATATCGATATTTATTGCATTATGGGCTGTTATTACACATTATGTCACAATACATATGCCTATTCTCTCTTATTTTACAAGGTTTACATGAAGAGGGGGAATGCTGGCAGCTGGAATTCTGGGCTGGAAAAGGAGCAAATATTAGAGACCTATTCTGCACATCTCCAAAAGTCCTAAAACTCCAGGGGAGCACTTTTCAGAATATATAAACAATATTGGGCGCAAGAAGTACCAGAGGGGGGCCACCCACCAGCCACGAGGGTGGGGGGCGCGCCCCCTGCCTCGTGGGCCCCCCGGTGGCCCTCCGATGCCCAACTTTGGCTATACGGAGTCTTTCGTCGAGGAAAAAATCATAAGCAAGCTCACGGGACGAAACTCCGCCGCCATGAGGCGGAACCTTGGCGGAACCAATCTAGGGCTCCGACAGAGCTGTTCTGCCGAGGAATCTTCCCTCGGGAGGGGGAAATCATCACCATCGTCATTACCAACGATCCTCTCATTGGGAGGGGCACAATCTCCATTAACATCTTCACCAGCACCATCTCATCTCAAACCCTAGTTCATGTCTTGTATCCAATCTTTGTATCCAAACCTCAGATTGGTACATGTAGGTTGCTAGTAGTGTTGATTACTCCTTGTAGTTGATGCTAGTTGGTTTACTTGGTGGGAGATCATATGTTCAGTTCCATTATGCATATTAATACCCCTCTGATTATGAATATGAATATGCTTTGTGAGTAGTTACGTTTGTTCCTGAGGACATGGGAGAAGTCTTGCTATAAGTAGTCATGTGAATTTGGTATTCATTCGATATTTTGATGAGATGTATGTTGTCATCCCTCTAGTGGTGTCATGTGAACGTCGACTACATGACACTTCACCATTGTTTGGTCCTAGAGGGAGGCATTGGGAAGTAATAAGTAGATGTTGGGTTGCTATAGTGACAGAGGCTTAAACCCTAGTTTATGCGTTGCTTTGTAAGGGGCTGATTTGGATCCCTATGTTTCATGTTATGGTTAGGTTTACCTTAATACTTCTGTTGTAGTTGCGGATGCTTGCAATGGGGGTTAATCATAAGTGGGATGCTTGTCCAAGTAAGGGCAGTACCCAAGCACCGGTCCACCCACATATCAAATTATCAAAGTACCGAACGCGAATCATATGAACATGATGAAAACTAGCTTGACGATAATTCCCATGTGTCCTCGGGAGCGCTTTCCTTCATATATGAGTTTGTCCAGGCTTGTCCTTTCCTACAAAAGGATTGGACCTTCTTTCTGCACCTTATATACTTTTATTACTTGCTACTCATTACAAATTACCTTATCACAAAACTATTTGTTACCGATAATTTCAGTGCTTGCAGAGAATACCTTACTGAAAACTACTTATCATTTCCTTCTGCTCCTCGTTGGGTTTGACACTCTTGCTTATCGAAAAGGCTACGATAGGTCCCCTACACTTCTGGGTCATCAAATCTCATGAAGAGTGGATGGAAATTGAGATGAAAAGTTTAAAGCTCGCCAAGCTGAGATGTGGGCTAAAATTAGACAAGAGCGAGAAGCCTTGCAAATTCAAAAATATAAAGTTATTGATTCAGATAAAAAAGAAAATTCGGTTATTGGAAAAGCCGAATCAAGTAGTATATATTTTGAATCCATCAAATCCAAAGAGGCAAGCATTATTGAGAAAGGGCATGGAAAGCATAGCAAGGCATTCATGCTTGATTTTTCTGAAGTTAATGGAATGTACTTCCTGCCCTATGAGTTTCGTGCCATAAAAATTGACCAGCTTCAAGGACAAGAATAAGTAGCCGAGCGAAGTTCGGTTGAAAAAGATCTTCAAATTTATGATGCACGGAATAAAGAAGAAAATTGTGACGCGGTGTTGGGAAGCCATCCAAAAGAAAAACACTATATTATTCATGCCATGCAATCATCATGCTCTTCCAACATATTTGAAGAGGTATGTCTTGCAAGTAATTGTCGGGGAAACTGATCCACGAACACCTATGGGGCCGGCGGACCGGGCCCCTTTTGGTTCGGCGGGGGGCGGAGATCACACGAAGAGCCGATCGAGGCGAAGCACACGAGCAGTTTACCTAGCTTCGGAGCTCTCCGGAGAGATAACACTCCTACTGCTGCTTGTTTGATTATCTTGTGTTCTTGCTCCAGAGAGAGAGCGTAGTGTTTTTCTGGGTTCACGAACTGAGTCGAACCTCGCGAACCTCCGAACCGAACCCCCTCTACGTTGCGCATGGGCCTCCTTTTATATGCTAAAGGGGTCACCGACAGGTGGCAACGCAGAGAAGGGTACAAATGTAAAAAGCGAGGTGGTTGGTACAGTTACTTGTACAGTGCACCCTACCTAACCCTGACGACAGGGGACAAGGGCATTAAATGCCCGTCTGAGTCGCCCAAACAGTGCAGAAAAGGACCGTTAGGGGCGCCACCGTTCGCCATGATGGCGATCTTGTCAGCTTCGCATGCCACTGCGCACCGCTGGCTGCACAGCCTCCCGCCACGCGCGCCTGGAGAGGCCCCCAGAGCGACACGTTGGTGGATGCGCTGGAGCGTGGGCACAGAGTGGCCGCCTGCCGCGGCAAGCGCCTTGCCGCTGCTGTTATCTTGTCGGGTCCGGAAGCTTGTCGCTCACCGGGCCTCGAGGTACTTTGGTTGGTCTTCCCGGCAAGCTCCTCTTGCCGGGGCATTGTTGCCTTGCCGGAGTGCGTGGCGCGTCGCGGCAAGTTCCTTGGAGTGCCTTGGTTGGCCTTCCCGGCAAGCTCCTCTTGCCGGGGCCTTGTCTCCTGAGCTTAAATACTTTGTTCTTGAATGGCTCCAAGGGAACCACGGGGGATCTTGGCGTCCGCCCGACAAGCCTTGCCGCGGGGTGCTGCAACTGCCCGTGCACAAGTTCGGGGTACTAGGGTACCCCTATTCTAGTACACCGACAGGAGCCCCCGGGCCTGGGCCAGACACGGTGCCGAGCGCTGTTGGGCCAGGCCCAAGACAGGGCACGGGCACACGCGGACTGGGCCACGCCGAATCTTGCTCCGTATCCACCGCGCTCTCCCCTAACGGCACGCGTTGAATGCGGCATCATGGGAGAGATCGTGGGTGGTTCTTTATTCGGAAGGGCGAAACGTCCGCCCCGTCCCTCTTTATAAGCAGAGGAAACAGGGGCAGTTCGTTCCCCCTCGCTGGTTGCTACTACTCCATCTTCACGAACCTCCGCCGCTCCCCCCTTCTTCTCGAAGCCGAGAGAGCAGCGCTCCGCCCCCCATTGCCACCAGCATCACCAAAGCCGACAAGGGAAAGGGCGTGAAGTCGGCCGAGGCGCAGCGGCTCGCGGCGCTGCGGAAGGAGCGGGCGATCTTCTCCCCCCAGCTCGGCGTGAAGGAGCTGAGGGAGTACTTCTACCTCTTTTGGGCGACGCAGACGCGGGCGCATCCGCGCACGAGGGTACTCCCGGCCGCTGCTTCGGAACTGGCTCCAAACGGGTACCCATTCTTCGCGCTGTTCTTCTATTGCGGGCTCTGCCCGCCCTTCTCGGAGTTCTTCTGCGATATCATGAACACCTACGGCTTCTGCCTCCTTGATTTCACCCCCAACGCCGTTCTGACCATGGCAGTTTTCGCACATTTGTGCGAAAACTTTGTCGGAGTCCACCCCAATGTTGCCCTTTTCCACCACTTCTTCATACCTCGGGTAGAGAGAGGAGAGCCGCTTGCCGGAGGGATCGCCTGGATCTCGAGAGTCGGCAAGAAGGAGGCGTACTTGGAGGGTGAGCTCCGCAGCAAGTGGGAGGAGTGGAGAGCGGAGTGGTGCTGGATCGTCGAGGAGAATCCGCAGCCCTTCACCGCCGTGCGCCAAGCTCCAATAGAGCGCGGCAATGACTGGAGCAACGTGGCCCCGGAAGACGAGAGGCTGAAGATCGCCATCACTAGGATCCTTCGCCTCAGGCTTGCCGGGCTCACTGTAGGCGCTGTAGGCGCAGATTTCCTCCGCCGCCGCATTGCCCCCCTGCAGGAGAGGGGGAGGCCCGCCTGGGAATTCAAGAACTCGGCGGACATCATGAGGCTGCGGCCGGGCCTCAACTACAACTTCACCGTCATGGAGCTGGATGCAATGCTCCTGGAGTTGTTCAAACGCGATCCCCAGCACCCATTCACGCTGGCGAGGGGCGTCGTTCCATTGTGCAATAATTCTTCGCTTGACCGGATCCGCGCCATGATGCCGTTGTGCGATTCACACAGAATCGTTCCAACTTGGCAAGAGCCTGCGGATGATGTCGTGCAAGCGTTCTTAGACAATTTGGAAGAAGTGCCGGTCCGCGCTGACGAGTAGAAGAGCCTCACCCGTGACACCACCGACGAGGAGCTGCAGCGCATCGCCACTAGGGAGGAAGAGGTTGCGGCCGCAGCTGCCGCGGGCGCGTTTGGGTTCACTGTGGAGGAAGCGGAGGCGGTAGAGGCGGCAAACCTCGCCGAGCGCGCGGAGTTCATTGGCGAGGAAGAGCCTGCCGGCTCTGAAGCTGAGCCGAGCGAGGCCGGCGAGGAAGAGCCCGAGCCTTCAGAAAGCTTGCCGCAGGCGGAGCCCCCGGCCCCGTCAAGAAGGCGTCTTCGCAGGGCTGCGGACGTAGCAGGGTGGCAGCCGGGTCAACAGCCGCCGAGCCGTGCGACACGCTCTACCGCGGCAAGCAATGTTGCCGCGGGAGCGCCTCACGCAGCAGTGGCAACTGGAGTGGGATCTTCCCGGGCCACCACCACCGCCCCTGCCTCGCCGCACCGGAGGGGAGCCGGACTTTGATCTTTCCGCGCTCAGCTCTGACGAGGAGGAAGAAGAGTAAGTTTCTTTGGTGCTCTTGTAGTTCTTCAATCTTGCTGTTTTTATCTTGTATCTGACTTGCTTCAATCTGAACTCCTTTCTTTTAAGGACGCTGGCCCAGAGAGCGGCGAAGAGGGCCAAGGCTGCGATGATTGTCATCGAAGATGACCCCACCGTGTCAGCAGGGGGTGGGTCCGAGACCACCTTGATGGACCCGGCAACCACTCCTCAAAGCAGCCCCCAGCGCAGCCCCCAGCGTAAGTTCATAGTTAGCTTTCTGCTGTCAGGCGCGCATGCGTGCTTTTTCCTTTGTTGATATCTTGCTTGTTGATTTGTGTAGGAGCAGAGCAGCCATATCAGGAGCGCCCGGAAGCTGGTCCCGAAGTGCCATCTGCTTCGACTACGCCGCCAAGGGAGGAGTCCCCGGCAAGGGAGCGCTCTCCGGCAAAGGAGAACTCTCCGGCAAGGGGCAGCACCGTCGATCCTGCGGCGGCCGAGACCGCAACTGCAGATCTTGGCACAGGTAATTCACTTGTCCAAAAACTTTCCCTTGGGTTCTTCTTCTTCTGATTTTCTTCTCTTGGATTTTTGATTGATTTTTCTCCCTTCTTCGTTCTTCAGACCCATCTGCTGCTGAGCCAATGGAGACAGAGGGCGCCGGCGAGGAAGGCGCGCATGGCAGCACCGACGACGCCGCCGCCAACGAAGAAGGGGCCGGTGCTGATGAGACCGCCTGCGAGGAGGCCGCCAAGGCTGCCGCCGCAGGAGCCGGCGAGGGGTCGGGCGATCGCACTGACGACCCTGAGGCCGCAGGAGCGCCAGGCGCTGGCCGACCACCGATCCCTCTGCCGCTGCTGCGGAGCCGGGCTCCGAGGAGCCCCAGCCTGGCGCCTACTTGAAGGCCGGCGACGATATCTTCATCAAGATACCCTGGGCGTCGAGCTCCAGGGTGCCGGTCGAGGGGGAAACTTTCGATGAGGAGGTGCTCGCCTCTGCTGGACTGTCGTTGGTCGACGCGCCCAGCAGCAGCAGTGGCGAGCTTGAGGAGGAGCAGCTGCTGCGGAAGCTGCTGTCACTCTACCGCGCACGGCAAGCCAAGCTGGCTTCCCGGGAAGCGCTTGTCGCGAAGGCGGGAGTTGACATGGAGAAGCACGCGGAGGAGCTCCGGGGCCACAATCAAGAAGCTCTCCGGTCCCTGGCATAGGAGCGGGAGCGACTCGACGAGGAGCGCACGACCTTCCTTCTCGAGAAGGCCGAAGCTGAGGAGGAACAAAGGCTGGCCGCCGAGAAGCAGTCCGCGCGAGAAGGCGAATTGGTGCAGCGGAAGGCCAACCTCGACAGCTACGAGGAGGAGCTCGCCGAGCGCGAGCAAGCACTTGGCGGGGCGCTCAAGGAGGCAAAGGACGCTGCCGCAATCGCAGAGGCTGCCAAGAAAGAGTTGGAGGAGAAGGTGGCGCAGCTGGAGGCCAACATCGGGAAGAGCGGCGAGGAGCTTGCCACGCTCAAGCGTGAGTGTGAGAAGGATGCTGCCGCCCACGGTGAGCTGCAAGGTCTTCTCGCTGAGAGGGGCAAGGAGCTCAGCGCCGCCAAGGATTCCAATGCAGACCTGGAGTTGAAGCTGGCCACGCTGACGCAGACGCTGGACGCCGCCAAGGAGCGGGAGAAGACCTTGTCGGAGAAGGTCAAGGCTGACAAGGCGCTGCTGGAGAGCATCGCAGTTACCCAGAACTCATTCAGAGATACTGTGGAGCACTGGACCGAAGGTCTGGTGAATATTGCCGCAGTCATCGATAGGAGTTGGCGCAGCTGGGGATGGAGAACTTTGGGTATCCCTCCGACGAGAATCTCCAACCCAGCGCCAAGCTCAGCCTGTTCTTCAAGGGCGTGGCGACGACACTCCAGTGGCTCCGGGAGAAGATCCCAAAGCAGCTGGCCGACGAGTCGCGCAAAATCTGCGCCGGGGTTCTCCAGAAGGTGCTGATGAAGGTGGCCTTCTGCAATCCATGCCTCAGCTTCACCAACGTCCTCAAGTGCTTGCCGCCAGATGCCGATCGGGACGCACTCAAGGCCCTTGTTGCACCCATTGTGGACAAGGTGAGCGAGATCAAGAGGGTTGAGGGCGATCGCGTAGACTAGGCCGCTCATTTCTTCTTTTCCCTTGTCGCTGCTAATCACGTTATGAAAACAGTCTGTTAGAGCTGCGACAAGTTATCTTGTAATATAACTTTATTTCTGTTATCAATTGCTATGTTATTTCCTCTACTAGATTCCTTCCTTTGTATGTTTTTACCCTACGCTTCTAGGGAACTTGTTGGTGCAGGCACCCGAGCCGCGAGTGCTGAGTGCGGAACGTCAGCAGCCTGCTGACGGCGCTGCTTCCGACAAGAAACCTTATCGCGACTAGATGCAGCACACTTAAGTTGTTGAGCGGACTCGAAACAAAGTAAGGGCGCAACTAGCCACGAGTTGGTTCCTCCACGCACAGGTTTTCCATACAAAGCAGGGTCGTTCGAGGAAGATAACTCAAAAATTTAAAAACTGATTGCTCAAACTTTGGCAAGTTAGCTTTTCCGTCGTTTGCTTCCCGGCAAGGCAAAACTTTGCTTGAACGACGCCTGGTCCATACCACAATCTTCTCCTTCCCCCCCGGCAAACTTGTGTGCGAGGGAACCTTCTTTTCCTTTGTTGAAAAAAGAAGAAAGAAGAGAAAATAATGATATGGAGCCCTTCGGCTCGTTATTGCTTACCGGATGTAGGTGTTGCACAAAGTGTCAGATAATCGCATGCAAGAAAGAAACTAATGCATGAAATGGACAAGTTGTGCGGAGCACGTGGGGTTTTATTTATGCACGGGATCTGCGCCCGGCTTTGTACAAAGGATTATATGCAATAGCGGCAAGACTTGTACAAAAGGTGGTTGCCGGAACGGGTTTCGGCAACCGCGCCCTACGGGAAAAACTTACGAAGATGTTCTATGTTCCAGGAGTTGCTCACCGGAATGCCATCTTCAGTCTCAAGGCAGACAGCGCCGGGCCTTGTGACTCGTTTCACCCGATAAGGGCCTTCCCACTTCGGTGTCAACTTGTTGGAATTCTTGGCGGACTGAACGCGCCGAAGAACAAGGTCACCTTCCTCGAAGCTTCTGGCCTTAACTTTGCGGCTATGGTAGTGGCGCAAAGCTTGCTGGTATCGAGCAGCTCGTACAGCAGCCTAAAGACGATCTTCCTCAAGGAGCAGCGCGTCGTCTTGTCGCAGCTGTTCTTGCTCAAGCTCATCATAAGTGAGCACTCGAGGCGATCCGTATACGAGTTCCGTGGGGAGAACTGCCTCTGCTCCATAGACTAGAGCGAAAGGCGTCTGGCCAGTGGCTCAATTTGGCGTCGTTCTAATCGACCAAAGAACCACCGGCAGCTCCTCGATCTAGTTTCTTCCGCACTTGCGCAGCCTGTCGAAAGTTCTGGTCTTGAGCCCGCGCAGCACTTCAGCATTTGCCCTCTCTGCTTGACCGTTGCTTCTCGGATGAGCAACAAAAGCGAAGCAGACCTTGGCGCCAAGGTCTTGGACGTACTGCATGAAGGTGCGGCTCGTGAATTGCGTGCCGTTGTCGGTGATGATCCTGTTAGGGATCCCGAAACGGCAAACGATTGACCTGAAGAACTTGACTGCTGATTGTGCTGTCACCTTCCTCACTGGCTGCACTTCCGGCCACTTTGTGAACTTGTCGATTGCGACGTACAAGTACTCAAAGCCCCCGACAGCTCGGGGGAAAGGGCCGAGGATATCGAGCCCCAGACCGAAAATGGCCAGGATAAAGGGATCGTCTGGAGAGCTTGAGCTGGCTGGTGTATCTGTTTGGAGTGGAACTAGCACGCTTCACACTTGGTTACTTGTGCAGTTGCATCCTGGAGGGCTGTCGGCCAAAAGAAACCTTGCCGGAAAGCTTTGCCGGCAAGTGCTCTTGCGCCAATGTGGTGGCCACATATACCTCCATGTATCTCTGCCAACAGCTTTTGTCCATCTTCCCAGCAAATACACTTCAATTTCACATCGTTGAGTCTTCTTCTGTACAGTATGCTATCGACAAACTGGTACATACTTGACTGCCGGGCTACTTTTTCCGCTTCTTCTTGCTCTTCGGGAAGTTCTCCTGTCTGAAGGAAATGGACAATCTGCTGTGCCCATGCTGGAGCTTGTGTCTCGACAACAAGGACTAAAGGCACATCTGTTGCTGCGGGAACATCCGCTTCTACGGCAAGGACTTGCGGCCCTGCCGGAGCTTGATGTTCCCCGGCAAGCTTGCCGGAGCAAAACTTGTCGGGAGCGTCTGCTTCAACGGAACAAACCATAAGGCTTGCTGGAGCAGACTGCCCCTCAGCATCCTTGGTGTTGATCTTGGGTACTTTGTTGGCGGCGGCTTCGGGGAGCTCTGCCGGAAAGTAGTCACCAGAAACCAACTTCCTCTTCGGTAGTTGCACCTCCACCCGTTTCGTCGCCACCGGCTCGTGCCCGGCAACCCTGCCGCGGCGGCGACGCGCTTGGCCGCCGTGGAGTGTCGCCGTTGGCGTAGCCGATGAGACTCTGAATGGTGGCCCTCCATTCGTCGATCTTGTCCGACGTCGGAGGGTAATCTAGGAGCAGTTGAGCTCGCGCCAAAGCTTCTGCTGAGGTGGTGGGTGGCAGTGGCGGACAGCGTGAGCAGCGGGACGTGCTCGGACTTCTAACTATGTTAGAAGGAGCAGTATCCCGACCAGGCGACCGTGCCCCGCTCGTGCCAGCACGCTGGCGTGCATGCTGGTCTTGAGCGTCCTGAGATTCACCAGCTTGGTCTTGGCCTACCATGCGTATGGCACTGCGAGTGCCATGACGCTGTTGGTCTTGCGCCTCCTGAGAGTGGCGCGGAACATGTACAGTCGCCGAGGTTTGTGCAGCCTTGTCCTTGGACCTGGCAGCATCATAAGCTTCCTCGTCGACGTCCATTCTTCCGCCGGCGTCCATTCCACCACCCGTTTGCTCCAACGGTGGCGGAAGTGACGTGGACGGGGCGGCCGCCGCCGAAGTCTTCTTCTTCGGTGGCATGTTGATGAAGGGAATGAAGATCTAGCTCGTGTGAACGCCGGATCAGGTTCACACAATCTCGACGCCCCCTACCTGGCGCGCCAAAGATGTCGGGGAAACTGATCCACGAACACCTATGGGGCCGGCGGACCGGGCCCCTTTCGGTTCGGCGGGGGGCGGAGATCACACGAAGAGCAGATCGAGGCGAAGCACACGAGCAGTTTACCCAGCTTCGGAGCTCTCCGGAGAGATAACACTCCTACTGCTGCTTGTTTGATTATCTCGTGTTCTTGCTCCAGAGAGAGAGCGTAGTGTTTTTCTGGGTTCACGAACTGAGTTGAACCTCGCGAACCTCCGAACCGAACCCCCTCTACGTTGCGCATGGGCCTCCTTTTATACGCTAAAGGGGTCAGCGACAGGTGGCAACGCAGAGAAGGGTACAAATGTAAAAAGCTAGGTGGTTGGTACAGTTACTTGTACAGTGCATCCTACCTAACCCTGACGGCAGGGGACAAGGGCATTAAATGCCCGTCTGAGTCGCCCAAACAGTGCAGAAAAGGACCGTTAGGGGCACCACCGTTCGCCACGATGGCGATCTTGTCAGCTTCGCATGCCACTGTGCACCGCTGGCTGCACAGCCTCCCTCCACGCGCGCCTGGAGAGGCCCCCAGAGCGACACGTTGGTGGATGCACTGGAGCATGGGCACAGAGTGGCCGCCTGCCGCGGCAAGCGCCTTGCTGCTGCTGTTATCTTGTCGGGTCCGGAAGCTTGTCGCTCACCAGGCCTCGAGGTACTTTGGTTGGTCTTCCCGGCAAGCTCCTCTTGCCGGGGCCTTGTTGCCTTGCCGGAGCGCGTGGCGCGTCGCGACAAGTTCCTTGGAGTGCCTTGGTTGGCCTTCCCGGCAAGCTCCTCTTGCCGGGGCCTTGTCTCCTGAGCTTAAATACTTTGTTCTTGAATGGCTCCAAGGGAACCACGGGGGATCTTGGCGTCCGCCCGGCAAGCCTTGCCGCGGGGTGCTGCAACTGCCCGTGCACAAGTTCGGGGTACTAGGGTACCTCTATTCTAGTACACCGACAGTAATTTACCTATTTTCCTATTTGGTCACAACTTTATTGTTGATGCATCTATTAGAAAAATTCTCATAAGTAATTTTCAAAGACCAATGAAGAAGGGTAATTTACTTGTTAGCAATAAAATTGTTACTAAGCATACCGGTCAATATATTGTACCATTCAAAAAGACCGATAGTGACTTATTGTTGCAGCCAACGCTTTCCCTATTGCTTTATCTAAAGTTCATATCTAATTGGGTAGCTTTGCTTATTTATTACTTGGCTTGCATTTGGTTTCCATTGAGACATGTATGCTCTAACTATTTCCATTTCAGAAATTTAAAGCCAAAGTTAAATTCTTTTGAGAAACCCGATGCTATTATGATATCTTATCAAAAGACATCGGATATAGAGTGCAAAACACATTGCATAGCCGAATGGGGAGATTCCAAATCTGAACCATTCGTTTGCTTACCTCCAAAGCCGTTCTAACAGCAAGACCGGCTAAACAATAAGAAGTATACCTTCAATTCAAGCATGTGTGATCAAATATTTGATTTGTTGATGAAAAATAATTACATTAGAATTCTTGATCACCATGTCAAGCCATCAATCTAGGGATGAATGTATTGTAAGTTGCATGATTCGTCGAAGCATAATTTTGAGGATTGCAACATGTTTCAGCAAATAGTTAAATCGGCCATTGAAAAAGGATGATTGGAATTTGTTGAAACACCAAAAGATGACCAGTCTATTCCGATTGGTCCTGATGGCAAAAAAACATTTGCATCGGTTGCTTCAAGACGATAAATTTAAAGAGAAGGTAAAAGCTACATGTGACGGGATCAAGCTTTCAAGTAAAGAAGGTGTCGAAGAGCATAATAAACATAATCTTGAGGGCGAAAATTCCATCGAGGCTACAATGAAGACGCCAAGGACTGGGGGCAACTAGCAAATCCAATGATCAATGGAAACAAACCAAAAGAAAACAAAGGCCGAAATAAGCGCAAGTGTAAGAGATCAAAAATCACCTACGCTAAATTATTGGATAAATATCAAAAGAAGAGTGAAGAGAAGAATGCTTATCGAGCAAATCCTGCAAATAAACCAAGATCACCCCCAAGGCACAAATATGAGGATCAGTATTGGCAAAGTGAGAATTTTCATGGAACATGTTCATATCCTTATTTTGGGCCGCCAATGCCAATGTCGTGGGTGCCTCGCTATGCTCATGTAGATCCATATCCATCATGGGACAGGTATGATACAAGGGCACATTCTCCATCTTATTTTGGACCATCTCAACAATATTATGTAGCTCCGAGAAGACCAACATTTGAACAATCACATGTTAAAGACCGTTTCGATCATAAGGAATTGGTCTGATGCTCAAGGAATAAAAAAGAGGTGGTCAGATAAGTTTACTGTGTTAAAAGAGATGGT
This sequence comes from Triticum dicoccoides, assembly GCF_002162155.2. Taxonomy (NCBI): domain Eukaryota; kingdom Viridiplantae; phylum Streptophyta; class Magnoliopsida; order Poales; family Poaceae; genus Triticum; species Triticum dicoccoides. The sequence goes on along the minus strand of NC_041390.1, from coordinate 332,156,813 downwards.
CGTAAGAGTGCTACTTCGGATTTGATCTCAATGAAAAAGAGCCAATTAAAGTGTTGACATTGGCTACTAAAGGCAATGAGATCAAGCAACCAATTATTGAGAGCCAAAGTGCCAAATCTGAAGAAAAGAAGTTGAGAGTGCACAAGGCCAAAAAGGAATTGCCATTGGTCAAGACAGAACCACAGCCGAGATGCCCACTCGGCTTATCGTATTGGCAAAAGAAGAAATTACAAATCTTAGCGCACAAGAGCTGAGACAGAAGAACATGGCATGGGTAACCAAGAAGACCAATCATAACAAAAATGATTTGCATGCTTCTATTGCAACATGTACAATAAAAGCGAAGAAAGAGAAGGATGGAAGCAACAAACAATTAAGACAAAGGTGTGCATCACAACATCAAAATCTTCGGTTAGCACATCAACCATTTTCTTCAACCATGCCATTGATACCTTTGCCATGGAATTCATCCCTAGGTATGATCAATTACCCTCCATGGATTCATTTTGATCCATGGATGCAACATAATTTTCTATATCATGAGAGGGTATTGCTAGATCACTATACATTTGGTTAGTTTCATTCTTGTTGCTAATACAAAGGTGCCAAAATATTTTATTGCTATTTTATTTGTTTATTTCGGCTATACATGCTTTAGTGGATGAATTCAACATGGACCTCATGGTAATGGCCGATACTTAACTATCGTCCTAAGAAACTATCTAATCATGGCCGGTGTGGAATTCTAGCATCGTCCTTAGTTCAATTGGAGACCGAGACAAGGTACATGTTAAGTGATATTACCCTTGTCTTTCTAGTACTATGGAGATTATTTTCGATGTTTAAATTCATAACAATGCCAACAGTGTCAGTGTTGTTTATATATCTCCATATGGTGCTATTTTGTGAAGCCTCATGCTGCTTAAAATATTTTTGCATAATTATCAAAGCCGAATATGAAATTTTATTCGGTTTGGAGCTTTTGGTTGCCATAGGTGCTATACATATTGAGGCTTTTGGTGATTCATTATGAATAGTGCAACAAATATCCAAGAGTTATCAATGTTTTGACAAATCACTTATAGTTTATCATGAGGTATGTCTAGATGCAAAATTTACCTTGGGTTGCTTTAAAATTGTTCAAATTTCTAGACATGACAATTCAAGAGAGTTGGCACAGCAAGCATCTAACTACTATGTTAATCATGGTGTGTTGCATTTCTATCAATAGCATATGCTTAGTCTCGTCACCAGAGGTAAGGCTGAACCGAACGCCACCGCTTCGGCCACTGATGAATTTTTTATGCAGGTGAAAGTAAGGATTGGAGAAATTTTATTGCTGATTATCTACAAAATTCTAGCAAACGGGTGAACAATATGGTTCGGAGAACGACCTTGAGATACATATCTATGAAACTTTATCATCGGATTGTTAGTGAAGTTGAGAAAGTTTCACCCAAGTTTGCATCAAGGACTCACACAAATAATGGCCGATATATATTTATCGCCCTTAGCACATGCAAAGTGGCCGATGGAGTGTTGACATCGTCCTTAGAACCAACACGGTACAAGTTATTTTTCGGCACACTAGCTATGCCAAAAAATAGGGGGGCATGTGTTGACGCTCGAAAATGGCATGATCGCAAATAGTAACTTGAGGCTATAATGAGATGAGGTTAAAATTATGAGTTCATGTCACCATTTGATGGCTCTCTTCAAGATGATCAAAATAGATATGGACACGGTCCAAAACGGAGCTCAGATGCAAAAGTTACGACAATCTTAGAGATGGACGTATTGACATCAGATTAAAGAATGGCACAAAACGTAATTAAGATCACCTAGGATGAAAAAACTTTCAACTGCAAAGTTCTTCTCATCGAAACGGATGATTTTGTTATAAAAATCATCCCCATCCGAGGTCATATGCGAAAATTACAGGCAAAATCGTGCGCTACAGCAATGTTTGGCCGGATCATCTGATCTGGGGTCCGGACCAAGACAACAGAAGGTTTGTGATGAAGCCGGATGATCTGGGTCCAGTTCTGGATGATCCGGGTGGAGGGCGGACAATCCGGGTAGAAGTCCGGGCGTCCGGACAACTTTTTCTGCTACATACTTTCTAAAATGGCCTGAAACACCGTCAAGATGGCCTCACATTGAGAAGTGTTCATCATGAAAGTTGTGCGACACGTCGAGACAGTCGATTTTGTTATAAAAATCGTCCAAATCCGAGGTCGTATGTGGATTCTAGAGCCAAAACAGTGAGGTGCTGTCAGAAAACTGGGCTAGGCCGGATCATCCGGGCCTTGAGCCGGACATCCGGGCCGGAGGTCGTGAATAGTCTGTGTTTTGGTAGGTTATGATGATTTGGACAACTAGGCGAGTCCTTTTCTTGTACGGAAAGTCCATCCGCCTCTTATATAGACAAGAGATGACGGCCGATTGATCAACAACACACAATAGATCAATCATCTACCACTTTTACCTTCACTTTTATCTCTCTCCCTAGTTCTTCTTCTTCCTCGTTCTTCGTATGTTCTTCTTATTGCAGGGCGGCGAACCTCGAGGCCCTAGGAGTGATCAGGTCGACCTAGGTTAGTCCATAGCCACCGCACGCCCTGATGGGGTCCCTCCCGGACGTATGGAGTTTTCGGTCTACAAAAGCGCCCGTTGGATTGTCTTGCGTACCAGGATTCCGGATGGGTATCCTTCGTCGTGAGCTGCGGTGCATCACCCTCGGCGTTGGCGATACACGGTGACGTGTTCGTGTGCGAACAGTAGTATGGACTAGCATTACTTTGTTGTGTCCCGTCAACTTGTGGAACGAGGAGAAGCTTGCGAACGAGGAGAAACTTTTGACTAATGCAAGCTCTCCCTCGATCAGGCGGTGGACGTGCAACAGTAATTCAATGTCAGATTGATAGAAGCATACACTGTACTAGTACCATTATTGTTTGACTTCCCGAAGAGGCGAACAACCAAGCAGAAAGTGTACTACTAGTACTACTACTATAGTGGTATGTACTACTAGGAACCGGGTGATGGAGCATCTACACTCTTATTTTATTTTAAAATGTGATAAAGCAATCTTCAACACATTTGGTTCTCTTCGAGGGCTCTCGCATGTGATAATGGAAGTTGATTGCATGGAACACTCGCCACAATTCTCGCTTAATTCTGACTCCTATCTTGTTACAAATAGGAGGGCTCGGTAATATTTTCTCTTTTTTGTTATTCAGCATGTTAACAGGTCATCAAACCTTGCAGTGCATCTTTGTACAAACCATGCTTGCTGCACTTTGAATGTTACCGAGAGCTGGCTTGATGAAACACCTCGCTTCCTTCTTTTTTTGCGGGGTACCTCGCTTCCTAGTGACCAGTCTCTTGGCTGATTTCTACCTCTTGAGCTTGCGTTGGTTTTTTCCTTGAAGAGGAAAGGGTGAAGTAGCAAAGTAGAGTAAGTATTTCCCTCAGCTTTTGAGAATCAAGGTATCAATCCAGTAGGAGACAACACAACAAGCCACCAAATACCTGCACAAACAAACACCAACTTGCACCCAACGCGGCAAAGGGGTTGTCAATCCCTTCGAGGTTATTTGCAAAGTGAGATCTGATATAGATGGGTAAATGGTAAAGTAATTATTTTGGTATTTTTGGTTTATAGATCGGAAAGTAAAAGATTGCAAAGAAAGTAAATAGGAAACTAAAATTGTAGATCGGAAACTTATATGATGGAAAATAGAAGATTATATGATGGAAAATAGACCCGGGGGGCATAGGTTTCACTAGAGGCTTCTCTCAAGATAGAAAATATTACGGTAGGTGAACAAATTACTGCCAAGCAATTGATAGAAAAGCGCAAACTTATGACGATATCTAAGGCAATGATCATGAATATAGGCATCACATCCGTGTCAAGTAGACCGAACCGATTCTACATCTACTACTATTACTCCATACATTGACCGACTCCTGCCTACATCTAGAGTATTAAGTTCAGAAGAACAGAGTAATGCATTCAGTAAGATTACATGATGTAGCGGAATTAACTCAAGCAATATGATGAAAACCCCATCTTGTTATCCTCGATGGCAACAATACAATACATGTCGGTTCCCCTTCTATCACTAGGATCGAGCACTGCAAGATTGAACCCACGGCTAAGCACTTCTCCCATTGCAAGAAAAACCAAACTAGTTGGCCAAACCAAATCGATAGTTTGAAGAGACTTGCAAAGATATAAAATCATGCTTATAAGAATTCAGAGGAGATTCGAATAATATTCATAGATAAGCTGATCATAAATCCAAAATTCATCAGATCTCGGCAAATACACTAGAAAAAAGTATTACATTGAATAGATCTCCAAGAACATCAAGGAGAACATGGTATTGAGAATCAAAGAGAGAGAGAGAAGAAGCCATCTACCTACTATCTATGGACCCGTAGGTCTGTGGTAAACTACTCATGCTTCATCGGAGAGGCAACGGTGTTGATGTAGAAGCCCTTCGTGATCGAATCCCCTCCGACAGGACGCCAGAAAAGGCCCCTAGATGGGATCTCACGGGAACAGAATGTTGTGGCAGTGAAAAAGTGGTTTCGTGGCTCCCCTGGAAGGTTTTGGGGTATTTGAGAATATATAGGCGGAAGAAATGGGTCGGTGGAATCGTGGTGGCTGTTTTGAGGAAGGTAAATGGTGGGTTTATGGTACTGGCAAAAGTTGCACGGTACTAGAGAGGCTAGCAATGGCAGAAAGGTGAGAGTGAGTATAATCCATGGACTCAACATTAGTCATAAAGAACTCACATACTTATTGCAAAAATCTATTAGTCATCGAAACAAAGTACTACGCGCATGCTCCTAGGGGGATAGATTGGTTGGAAAAGACCATCTCACGTCCCCGACCGCCACTCAAAAGGAAGACAATCAAAAAATATCTCATGCTCCAACTTCGTTACATAACGGTTCACCATGCTTGCATGCTACAGGACTCACAAACCATAACCTAATTATTTCTCAGATTCACAACTACTTACTAACATGACTCTAATATCACCATCTTCATATCTCAAAACAATCATAAGGAATCAAACTTCTCATAGTATTCAATGCACTTTATATGAAAGTTTTTATTATAACCCTCTTGGATGCCTATAATACTAGGACTAATTTTATAACCAAAGCAAATTACCATGCTGTTTTTAAAGACTATCAAAATAACATAAGTGAAGCATGAGAGTTCATCAATTTCTATAAAATAAAACCACCTCCGTGCTCTAAAAAGATATAAGTGAAGCACTAGAGCAAAATTGCCTAGCTCAAAAGATATAAGTGAAGCACATAGGGTATTCCAATAAATCACGATTCATGCATGTCTCTCTCAAAAGGTGTGAACAACAAGGATGATTGTGGCAAACTAAAAAGTAAAGACTCATACAAGACGCTCCAAGCAAAACACATATCATGTGGTGAATAAAAATATAGCCTCAAGTGAAGTTACCGATAGACAAAGACGAAAGAGGGGACGCCTTCCCGGGGCATCCCCAAGCTTAGTCTCTTGCCACTCCTTATTCCTTAGTCCATCAAATCCTTACCCGAAACTTGAAAACTTCACAACACAAAACTTCAACAGAAAATCTCGTAAGCTCCATTAGTATAAGAAAATAAATCACCACTTTTGGTACTGTTGTGAACTCATTCTTTATTTATATTGGTGTAATATTTACTGTATTCCAACTTTTCCATGGTTCATACCCCCCGATACTAGCCATAGATTCATCAAACAACACGCGAAAAATAGAATCTTTAAAAAACATAACAGTCTGTAGCAATCTGGAGATTTCGAATACTTCTGTAACTCCAAAAATATCCAGAAATTAGGAAGTCCTAGGAAATTTGTTTATTAATTCTCTTCAAAAAGAATCAGTATTTTATAGTGCATCTGTTAAAAATGAAAACTAATCTCCTGGTTGAAAAAGTTTCTGTTTTTGAGCAGGATCAAATCAACTATCACCGTAAGCTATCCCAAAGGTCTTACTTGGCAAAAACACTAATTAAAACATAAAACCACATCTAACAAGAGGCTATAAGAATTATTTATTGCAAAACAAGACTTAAAAGCAAAAACAAAAATAAAATTGGGTTGCCTCCCAACAAGCGGTAATGTTTAACGCCCTTTGTTAGGCATAAAACACGAACATATCTAAGTATTATCATCTTGGGTATGCAATTCATAAGTGGCTCTCATAATGGATTCATAAGGAAATTTAATTTTCTTTCTAGGGAAGTGTTCCATGACTTTCCTTAAAGCAAATTGAAATGTAATGTTTCCTTCTTTCATATCAATAATTGCACCAATCATTCTAAGGAAAGGTCTACCAAGAATAATAGAACAAGTAGGATTGCAATCTATATCAAGAACAATGAAATCTACGGGCATATAATTCCTATTTGCAATAATAAGAACATCATTAATCCTTCCTATAGGTTTCTTAATAGTGGAATCCGCAAGATGCAAATTTAAGGAACAATCATCAAATTCCCGGAAACCTAACACATCACAAAGAGTTTTTGGAATCGTGGAAACACAAGCACCCAAATCACACAAAGCATGGCATTCATAATTTTTAATCTTAATCTTAATAGTGGGTTCCCACTCATCATAAAGTCTTCTAGGAATAGAAACTTCCAATTCAGGCTTTTCTTCAAAAGATTGCATCATAGCATCAACGATATGTTTAGTAAAAGCTTTTTTTGATTATAAGCATGAGAATAATTCAACATGGATTGCAACAAGGAAATAAAATCTATTAAAGAACAATTATCATAATTAAATTCCTTGAAATCCAAAAGAGTGGGTTCATTGCTACCTAAAGTTTCAACCTCTCCAATCCCACTTTTATCAATTTTTGCATCAAGATCTAAAAAACTCTGAATAATTGGGACGCCTTTTATCTAAAGTTGACTCATCTCCAGTCCCATGTTTTTCAATATTTATATTGGAAAACAAATATTCAATAGGAGTCACATCAATCACTTTAAGATCTTCATCATTATTCTCACGGAAACAAAAAGAACACACTTTTATAAACCAATCTTTTTTAGCACGCATCTTAGTGGTTCTTTCTTTGCACTAATCAATGGAAATTCTCATGGCTTTGAGAGACTCATTGATATCATGATTAGGTGGGATAGATCTAATTTTAAAAGAATCAACATCAAGAGAAATTATATCCATGTTCCTAGCCAAATCATCAATCTTAAGCAATTTTTCTTCAATGAAAGCTTTGAAATCTTTAGCGAACTTATAAATTCTTTAAAACTATTCTCAAAATCAGAGGGGATCTTATTATAATTGCCATAAGAATTGTTGTATGAATCACGGTAACATCCCAATTTTCAATTTGGATGTTAATCGTTAGGTCATCATATGCATCCATAATTTGTGCATTTTTTAATTCGTTTTATATGGAATTTTGATCCTAGAGACCTTAAGCTACTCAAGGACCAATTGAGAGAGTTGGAGGTTTTCACAAAAAAAACCATTTTTTAATTTTCAAAATTGCAAAATTGGATCAAAGTGATTTTATTCAAAATTATTTTTCCAATTATTTCAAATAAATAAAATAATGAGAGAAGATAATATCACTTCTTCAAAACAGCTAGGAAATATTGGAAATTTAATTTTGAATAAAAATATATTTATTCGAATTTTATTTGCAATTTTATTTGGTTGAATTTTATTAAATTAGATAAAAATTGCATTTAGTCCAGAAAAATGTTCACATTGTCCCAAATATTAGGAGGGGATGGTGAAAATTGTTTCTAGAATTTTAGGATTTTATTTTATTTTATTGGGAGTTTTCTTTGTGGTGTTATTTTTTTAAAAAAGTTTTCCAGATTGACTGGGACAAAGCCCAGCCGGCCCAGCAGCACGCCGCCTCGCCCGTCCTCCCGAGCCGGATTTCCGCCAGAGTTCGACCCCGCCACGCCGCCGCGGCTACCCCCTGCCCAAGTCGGACCCTCCTGGGGCCCTTTATAAGGCACCGCCCCCAACCACTCTCCCATCAAGTCGCCGCCGCCTCTCACCGCCCAGCCAAGCTGCCACTAACACGCTGCCTCCCACCGCCGACGCCGCTCGCCGCTAGCCGCCGCCTGCCGCGCCGTCTCCTGCGGATGCCCCGCGTCGCCGCCAGCACCGCCCCGCGCCGCAAGCGCCGCCACCTGCCACTCCACCACGCAGCCCCACGCTGCCTTGCCTCTCACCGGAGCCCGCTGCCGCTATCGACGCCAATTCTCTCTGCCGAACCGCCGAACGATATAACCGCCGCCCGACCCGGTTTTCGTTTTCATTTTTTTAAACACAGTTTATTTCTTTTGGTTAGTTTACTTAGCGAACATTCATTTGTTTAGATCTGTCAATGACCATTTTCGTTCGTTAGTCTCTGTTAGCGGATGTTCGTCCGATAGATTTTTCTTTTTGTCTGTTTATTTTCGGCCAGGGACCTATCTGTACTTATTTTCACCGCAATTTACTCCCTGATCTTTAAACCCTCACTACTTTTTGCTCGTTTATCCAAATCCAACGAAACCAATGCCAAATTATTCGTTACGATCTCCTCTGTTTAGATAACCAACTTTAACATGTTTTTGAAAGATTAAAATTTTGTTTTAAACATCTTTGAATTTGAACTTCCTTTGATCGTAATTTGAGTTTCGTATCTCCGATTTGACTGATTCTTTTTGCACATCGAAGCTCTTCATTTGCAATTTCTATTTAGATATTTTTATTTTGGTTTTACCTTTGCGTCTTAAGTTGGAATGCTTATGTATGCTTTTGTTTGTTGAAGATAGAGATCCGGAGTGCGAAGCTTGCTACTACGAATCTCTAGGGTTTTCCGATCATCAGCAGGTGTTGTGGAATTGTCATGGCAGATGTCCTATTGTGAGGACTTAGTCGTGAGGCCAACTCATCTATGTGGTAGCTTGCGAGGGGTTGAGCGGAATCAAGAGACGCAACACAAGACAAGGATTTAGACAGCTTCGGGCCCCGGGAAACATCATCCGGCAATAACCCTATATGCTGTTTATGGTAGGTCTTATTATCATCATGATGGAGTCGCCGCATAAGCCGGACCCCTTTAGGTGTGTCTAGCGCTAGAGATTGTTTCTTCTTGCTTGTCCCTCTTTGGGGAGCCCTACCCCTCCTTATATAAGTTAGAGGGGTGGGTTACATGTGTAGTCCTACTAGGATTAGGACTAGTCTATGTTCTAATACAAACCGGATACAAGTCCGGGTCTTAACTCCTTGTGAGGTCAATATTCCTCACGCATTTCCTCTTAAACCAGCCCACCATTAACATGAACCGGCCTTCTGGGCCTTGGGCCTTGTCATCCGTCTGTCCCGCCTGCCAGGTTACCAGTGAGTCATAATGTTCAGGCAGGTTGCTTGAAAACCGTCTGGTCAGGGGCGGGTCGCCAGTGAATCGCCAAGTGTAAACCGTCTCAAGTAAACCGCCAAGTCCGACCGGGTCATATTTCCGGCCGGGTTATACCACGGGGTATATCCCCGACATTAGCCCCCAGTTTAGCTTGGATTTATCCATGGTAAACTTATGCTGCAAAATAAACACAAGAAATAAAATTGACAAGCTGTGCTTCGGGTTAAGAATTCTTGTAAACCGACACCTGATCATCCTTAAGTCCTTGTCATTTACTTCTTGATACATGCCCATGAAGTCATGGCAAATCTCCTTTAGCAGATACGTTCAAACTTTGTGAATGCAAAAAAACCAGATTCTTCTTTTGAGAAATCCAGGTCAATAAGCCAGCTTCAGAGTCAATTTGCTGACATTGGTCTCTTCTAGAGAAATATTGTAAGAAATAATCAACTTGAATCGATTTCCAAAGCACCAGCTTAAAAAAATATTGGTCTTGAAATACTTATCTGAATTTCAGCCAGCTTGAAGATGTAAAACTTGCCGGTTTATCATTACCAAAATTGCCGGGTTATAAAACAAACGATGCCGGATCATAAGAGTTGTTGACACCGGGTCATGTAATTAATCTTCCTGATTTACTCAAAACTGATAATTTGAAGACGTTCCTCCTTTATATGCATAATATCTGTAGCCCCCAAGTCTTGAGTAGAGCAAAGTGATGACTTAAGACTTGCTTCAATATAAATATTACCACTTTGAAGAAATCCATGTTGTTCATCTCAATCACTAGTCAGAACTGAGTATTCCACATATGTAGCCCCCAAGTGCCGGGTTGTCATGCTTGCAGCAACCTGGGACTTGAAATTGCCTGATGCTCAAAAAACTTCAAACAGTGTAGGCCCCAACGGCCGGGTCATTATGCAATAATGAGCAGGGACTTTATAAATATGATCATGCTTCATTGGCAGTAACATTATATGATGTAACTCCACCATGGGGCTTGAACCCACGTCCACAAGGTTAAGAGCTTTGTGCTTTACCAACTGAGCAGTGGACCCTTGAATACCCTTGAATATAATGGATCAAGACTTGTGTACCTTGGATCATTGATAGGAGCAATTGGTAGGCCAATAAAAATGGCTTTGCATTAGCCCCCAAGTGTCATGGTGCATGCTTGCAGCAACATGGGACTTGCCTATTTGATATAATCTCAACTTGAATAATGTAGCCCCCAAGTGCCGGGTTGTAAGGCTGCAGCAACTCGGAACTATACCTTCCATTGTAGAATAAATCATATCCATTGATAAAGTAATATCCATTGCGCTAAAGCGACTTTGAAAACCTCAATCATAATACTGGTTATTGATAACCATAATAAAAATCCAGCCATGTTGGCTATTAGAGATTTGAATAATATAACCCGGTTTGAATACCGGTTCTTGTGATATTTGATCACATTGTTGGTTTACCAAACCAGTAGAGTAAGGGTGATAACCCAAATATTGAGTACTGATAACTCCTCCCATATTTTGCCGGTTTATAACAAAACCGTGTCGGGTTGTAATAAACACCGGATTATCCATATAATACTGGCGACTTGTAGTCGAAACCAGGCCCGGTCAATAAGCACCGGATTATAAATGATCATGTACTGACAACTTGTTTATTTGAAATCCAAGCCGGGTCAATAAACGTCGGTTTATCAGAACATATGATGAACCTTAACAAAGGAGAAAAAACTTGGCAAATAGAACACAAAAAGAACATGCGAGGCTTTTCACGGGCTGCCAGGCCCCAAATCGAGGCATTTCATGGGCTGCCAGGCCACTGAGTTAACCATTTCACAAAGCCTTTTAAGATGGACCTCAACCATTAACCAATCGTCATTTTAACTTTGACAAGTTCAGGGTCTATGAGATTGACTTGTCAAACGTTCGGCGGGTCGTACCAGGTTTATCTGGGTGGAGTGACTTACTTAAAGAAGGCAGGATAACCCGGGGTTTTAGGTGCGTACATTTGGCTTCCAAGCCTGGCTTGATAGCCTATTACAAGGTTGCAGACTCTTAGTTCGTTGCGACACAAAGAGCCCCCAAGTAACTTCCCTAGTGGCCTTACGCTGATCAAGAGGTGTAGCTATGGTTCGAATACGACCATGCCCCCAAATGATTTCCGTGGTGGCCTTACACCGATCAAGAGGTGTGACTATGGTTCGAACATAGCCCCCAAGTGATATTATGAGTTGTGCTCAAGGGATACCCATGTTTGAGCTGTTCTGTGCAACAGACTCTCTTTAGCCCCTTATGATAATATTGGCTTGATAGCCGGATTACCGAAGTAACCAGAGCTGTGCTCTTATGATAATATTGGCTTGATAGCCAGATCAATATGTAATCAGAACTTCGTTTTATAAACAGAAGCCCCCATGTGATCAATAGTATGATAAGCCAATAAGGCAGGATAACCCATGTTTGAACCGCACGTCATGGCAACAGGTCCTCTTCGGCAACCTTTAACTTTTTGCAAGAGATAAATTCTTCTTGAATCGGGATTCTGAACCGGATATTGAGAGCTTCAAAGCTTTTTGGGAGACATCTTTCCCTTGAGCCGGATTTTAAATCGGAATCTTCATTTTCAGCCGGAAATTTTCTGACGACCTTTAAACTCGAACTTGCGAGAAGTTAATTCCTTTTTGAACCGGACATTTTTAAACCGGATTTGAGAGCTTCAGTGCTTTGTGGGAGACAGATTTCCCTTGAGCGGGATTTTAAACCAGAATCCTTTATGATGACCCGGAACTTCTTCATTGAGCCAGGATTTTGTAACTGTCATATACTTTCTAAGCCGGAAACTTTCCGCCGGCCTTTAAATTTCATCAATATAACAATAGCCTTTGGGACCGGGTTATCTTTCCCTCCATCGTCCCGGGGTTCTTAAATTTGCTGAAACTGGCAAAATTTGCTGAGTCATGTCATCGTAGCCCCCGAGTCTCAAGGTGACTCGAGGAGTTGGCTTGAGATTCTCCATAACCGTGATATAAACCGGCATAAGTTGTATATCATTGGTGTTGACAGCACGATGTGAATCCACAGAAGGTTGATGTGATTGCGGCGCATTATAAATGATTCCGTATGAGCCGTGTCATTAACTCGGCCAATGGTTCCTTCCAACTGGCTATTTGAAGTTAACCAAACCGTAGTGGCGGCGACTTGTGCGTCTACTCATTGAGCCATCTAGTGCAAACAACGGTTGATGATAATTTGCCTCCAATTTGAAAGAAAACCGGGCTACCCGAGCAGTGTGGTTTTATACTCAATAAACAGCTCATGCAGACAAGTGCGTCCTGGTGCATTGATGTAGACCAGGTCGCGAGATTCGGACAACAAAGACGACTGCGGCTTTAGAGGCGACACAGACACATGAATCGGCCGCGGAGTTGTAAACCGGCATGGACGGGCGAGTTAGCCACATCATATTGATGTAAACCGGTCTGCAGAATGGCGGCTTGCACATATATTCATCGATCTTGATGGCATGGTAAGATACTAGCGCATTATAATGGTGGCTCGAGTTATACATCCATGACACAACCATAGCCTTTGCAGTGAATAATTGTTTTGCATAAACAATATTGCAGACCAAGACAAAGATAAACTGATCTTTGATAAAAAATAATATGTGCTAATAAAATATATTTTAGATGGACATCACCTGATGTGTTTAGGCCGAAAAAATAATCCGCCATGAAGTTGATGATCACTAGGTGAAACTGAAATCCCTCACGGGTGAATCGGCCGCGTGAGCAGACAGATGAATCAGCCGCGGCGTTGTAAACCGGTGCAGACAAGCTAATTGTCCTCCTCATCATAAGCCGATGCGGACGCCTGAACCGGTCGCGAGGGCGGGTGGAAGAGTCGTCTGTGGCACTGTGGTGCGGACGGGTGAGTCGGCCGGCGCGTTGATGTAAACCGGACCATGACACGCCTGTCCGTGAAGCCATGCGGCACAGCCGAACATGCATCCGGGGTGTACCCCCACCCGCTTTTTTTAATAGTTGCCCTGCGTAAAAACATTACTGATAGAGTAATTGTTATCGGATGAATTAACATGTACTGATAAAATACATAGAAAAAATAACACCTGGTATTTTTTGCCGAATGCTGGCACTGGATAATGCATAGTGCTGCTTTTGTTTTTGACAGAAGAGTTGATTGGTTCTATGTCTTCTAGTGCGTGAGGTCTCCACATAACCCAGCCGGAACTTTTTGAGCCTGAATTTCTGGAACTGGAACTTCTTGATAATCTGGTCGGAACTTTTGATAATCTGGAACTTTTGAACCGGAACCTCTTGATAATCCGGCCAGAAATTTTGATAACTGGAACCTCTTGATAATCCGGCCGGAACTTTTGATAATCCGGAACTTTTGAACTGGAACTTCTTGATAATCCGGATGGAATCTTTTCCATAACCTAGGTCAGAACTCTTTATCGACTCGGACAGAATCTTTTCGTGATTCGGCTGGAACCCTTTGATGATTCGGACAGAACTTTTCGTTGAAGTGATCAGAACTTATTGGTGATTCGGCTAGAACCCTTTGATGATTCGGACGAAACTTTTGGTCGAAGCGATCGGAACTTTTTGTTGATTCAGACGGAACCTTGCATCGAGGCGGTCAGAACTTTCCAATGATCCGGCCGGAATTTTCCGACGAGCCAGCGGAACCTTTCGATGAGCCTAACGGAACTTTTTTGGCGAGCCGGTTGGAACTCTCCGAGAATCGGCCGGAACTTCTTCAATAAACCGTACGGAGCTTCTCGATCCCTGGGATAGCACCCTCCAAGAACTTAACACCATCATGCGCAGGCCCCACGGTGGGCGCCAACTGTCGTGGAATTGTCACGACAGATGTCCTAGTGTGAGGACTTAGTCGTGAGGCCGACACATCTATGTGGTAGCTTGCGAGGGGTTGAGCGGAATCGAGAGATGCAACGCAAGACAAGGATATAGACAGCTTCGGGCCCCGGGAAACATCATCTGGTAATAACCCTACATGTTGTTTGTGGCTAGGTCTTATTATCATCATGATGGAGTCGCCGCATAAGCAGGCTCCCCTTTAGTTGTGTCTAGCCCTAGAGATTGTTTCTTCTTGCTTGTCCCTCTTTGGGGAGCCCTGCCCCTCCTTATATAAGTTAGAGGGGCAGGTTACATGTGGAGTCCTACTAGGATTAGGACTAGTCTATCTTCTAATACAAACCGGATACAAGTCCGGGTCTTAACTACTTGTAAGGCCAATATTCCTCACGCCTTTCCTCTTAAACTGGCCCACCATTAACATGAACCGGCCTTTTGGGCCTTGGGCCTTGTCATCCATCTATCCCGCCTGCCAGGTTACTAGTGAGTCATAATGTTCAGGCAGGTTGCTTGTAAACTGTGTGGTCAGGGCGGGTCGCCAGTGAATCGCCAAGTGTAAACCGTCTCAAGTAAACCACCACGGTCGCCAGTGAATCGCCAAGTGTAAACCGTCTCAAGTAAACCGCCAAGTCCGGCTGGGTCATATTTCCGGTCGGGTCATACCACGGGGTATATCCCCGATAGCAAGGCAAGTTACACTTTGATAATATCCCTTTATTACCTAGATTTTATTCATTAGTTTCAACCCTCAAACATTGCATGAGTAGGATTGTGAACATGTGGTTATTCTTAAGTAGTTGATGAGGTAGGAACCTATTATCCTTTGTCAACCCCTGGAATATACGTTTGTTACTTATTGCTTAGCTATGCTCGTAGACGGTATTAGTATGTGTGATTCATGGAAGTTGTGTGAGTTTATGACTAAGGTAAACTTAAGGTGGCTACTTTAATACAGATCTGGGTGGATTGGTTGTGGGCACCTGGAGCAATCCAGTGTTGTCCTAGGATATCCCGGAGTACCCGTGTGATCATCCTATGGAATGTCACCCAGGCTCAAGGGATCATAATATTGTTCATGCTAAGAAACTTCCGTGTGCAGCCACAAGCCATTATGGGCTTAGGCATAGTTGAGTAAGTTGTGTGACCTCTTTCAGTGGTAGGCTAGCAGATGTAGGGGAAAGTAGGTGGTAGTATCTACCCAGAGTAAAGAGTTAATGCTTCAAAAATACTATGTCTCGATCATCCGATCATGGATGTGGCCAAGTCTTGTGGGGAAAAGTGCGCTATCCTATGTAGAGTGTATAAACTAATCATGGTTAGCCGTGTCACCGGTTATGGACATCTTGAGTATCTGGTATTTGAATTATTGATTGATCTCATCACTTTACTTAATGAATTTGTTGGGTTATTAATATTATTTTGGGATTGAGTTGGGGGAACCTTCTCAATAATCGCATAAACTTGGTAATTAAATAAATCTATTCCTTTTGTTGTAGGGAAAAATTAGCTTTATGAAAATGTTAAACTTAGAGCCTCCACCAGCCATATATTCATGTAGTGATAGTTATTATTGCATCATTATTCTCTATAGTGTGATCTTGCCAGCATATTCCATGTGCTGACCTACATGGAGGCAACGTATCATGTTGCAGAATTTTCAAATGAAGAGTAAGGTGCGATAGGTCGTTGTCATGCACTCTGTTTTGTCGTGGAGTTGGATGGACTCATTTACCTTCGATGCATCCGCAAGTTATTTAGAGGGCCTTCAACCATATTATTGTAATAAGTACTCTTTTGAGACACACGATGTAATAAGTGTGTGATTGAACTCTGTTATAAATCCTCGAGTACTGTGTGTGTCAGCAATGCCGATCCAGGGATGACACTTAAGCACAAAGACTATGGTCCATTGGGATCGGGTCACTACAAGATGGTATCAGAGTACACGTTGACTGTAGGACGCAGCCACAAGGAAAACCACAGGATACTCTTCTCTACTCATTTCTAACGCTTCTCTATTTCTACACAATAGATGTCGGACTCGAGGAAGAATTTCACTCAACCGGATGATGACACCCCTTTCGGACGACACTTGAAGAAAGTCACTAGGTACCTAAACATCGGCATACCAAGCTTCACCGGAACCTTCACCACCACTTTACCAGAAGAGGAGCGCTGGACGATTCAAGTTCGTGTTCCGGGAAGGACTTTTGCACCAATTACCGAGCCCATCGAGTTTACCTTTGATGCACCAACCTGGAATTTAGGAAAGAACATGGCCACCCACATCACCATTGCATGCATAAGCGATGTGTACAATAAGGATCTTAAAGACACCACCTACCAGATATGTGGACGCCGAGATGAGCAATGGGAGATGATTCGCACCAGGAAGGATAAATCTATTGTAGCCTACATACATGAGTTGAACCAGCACATTCGGCGTTACGAGAACCAAATGTGCGCTAACATGATAGATACAAAGAAGGTGATGACTCGGAATATGGATCTAGAAGAGGAACATAAGGCTACATGTGATGGATATGAAGAAGAAATTGTTGTACTACTGGAGCAGAATGAAGACCTGAAGAAGAAGCTAGGAATACCCGTGGTGAAGCCCGAGCCTAGAGTGGACATTCGTTCTGAATACTACATCATACTAGACGACCCAGACTCCGACCCCGACAGCGATGATGATTATGAAGACGACGCTGGAGCAGATATTATGGAGTCTTCCACCGATCAAAAATTCTAGTCGACCACCATATCACTATTAGTATTCTTCCAATTAGTTAGAAATCGTTGCGAGATCTTGTAATAGTAGCTAGGTCAATTGTATGAATCTTGTTTGAATTGAGTGGTGTGAAATGAATATGTTTGTCTCATGTGCATATGGGTAGTGAAATATCTCTTTAGACCTTACTCTATTTTGTTCTCACCCCTCTAAACCTATCAGATGCCTCTGAGACGTGACCCAGTATACGTTTTCCCACGAGAGCTCACTTAGTTGATTCAACAGCAGAATGCATTGATGCAGTTGCTAGTCCAGAACCAAGGCAACAACAACAACAACCCACTGCCACCACCCCTAGTTGACAATCTAGCCTGTTTTCTAAGGTTGAATCCATTAGTGTCCTCTAGCAGCACCGAGACGATTGTTGCTGATGATTGGCTCTACAAGATTGGAAGGGAGCTGACCACCGCATGTTGCACAGATGCTGAGAAGGTGCACTTTGCCGTACATCAACTGGATGGACCTGCAACCTCATGGTGGGAGAACTACACTGCCACTTCCCCCATGGCCAATGTCACCTGGGATCAGTTTCAACAAGCCTTCGGCACTGCACATGTCTCAGCTAGAGCCATGAGTATGAAGAAGCGTGAGTTCCGCCACTTACGCCAGGGAAATCATACTGTGGTGCAGTACGTGGATGAGTTCAGTAAGCTGGCACGCTATGCCCCAGATGATGTGGCCACAGATGCCGCAAAGCAGGAGAAGTTTCTTGAAGGACTGAATGTGAGGTATGCATGGAATTGATGGTGGCAACATTCACCAACTACCAGGAGTTGGTAGGAAGGGCCCTCATGATTGAAAGCAAGCAATAGTAGATAGAGAACCGCAAACGGAAGTATGGACAGGGGAAGTACAAACTCTGGAGCTCAGCAGAAACCCCGCTATACCCCGTAGTCGGGAGGACACACTCATACCCATGGAGGACATAACCATGGAGGCCATTCTCACAATGGACAAAGTTCACACAACCATAGTGGCCCTAAGAATGGGAATGGGAATGGAGGAAACAACAGTGAGAGCCATTCCAACCCCGCTACACCCGCCAAGAAGGATCTGAGTCACATTACGTGTTTCAAGTGCGGGAAGACTGGACACTACGCCACCGAGTGTCCTGAAGCAAAGAATGGTAATGGCAATGGAAGCTCAGGGAAGAAGCCAAATCCATTCACCAGAGGTCAAGTGAACCACATCAACGTGGACGAAGTTGAAGAGCAGCCTGAAGCAGTTATTGGTTAAGTTTTTGGTTAAGTCATTTACATCCCTTGTTCTTTTTGACACTGGTGCATCGCATTCATACATATCAAGGGGATTTGTGGACAAGTTTGAATCGCCAACCTTAGCCCTTAGGTCACCCATGTTAGTGACCTCACCAGGACAGAATATATGGCTAGCCGATGGTGTGATCGGTTTCCATTGACCATTGGTAAGCATGTTTTTCCCTCAGACCTCATTATTTTGGAATCACAAGGATTTGATATAATACTAGGCATGGATTGGTTATCGAAGTATGGAGGAAACATCGATTGTGCTAGTAAGTCAATTCTCCTCACCACCCAGAGGGTAAAAGGATCAAGTATGTGTCTAGGCATGCGTCAAGGAGGACTCAAGTGAATTCACTCTCGGGAGTTGTTCAAGAGGAAGTTCCAGTTGTGAAGGATTACCCCGATGTATTTCTGGAGGTATTACCAAGCATGCCACCAGACCGAGACATAGAGTTTTTTATTGAGCTTTTTTCGGGCACCGGACCAATATCTAGGAGAACGTATCGGATGCCCGCAAATGATCTGGAGGAGATTAAGAGGAAGATTAAGGAGTTATTGGAGAAAGGTTATATTCGACCAAGTTCATCACCGTGGGTAGGCCTAGTGCCCCTAGTTGAGAAGAAGGATGGATCCTTGAGAATGGTTGTTGATTATCATGCATTGAATGAGGTGACGATCAAGAACAAATATCCTGTGCGGATGATCAATGATTTGTTTGAACAGCTGCAGGGTGGTAAAGTATTCTCCAAGATCGATCTACGATCAGGATATCACCAGCTGAAGATCCGAGAACAGGACATACCCAAGACAACTTTTACCACAAGGTATGGGCTATATGTGTACACAGTCATGTCTTTCGGTTTGACTAACGCCCCTGCCTACTTTATGAGCATGATGAATAAGGTGTTCATGCGGTTCTTGGATAAGTTTGTTGTGGTGTTCATTGATGATATATTGGTGTACTAAAGAATGAAGAGGAAAACAAGGAACATTTGCGCTTGGTTCTCGAGAAGCTCGAGGAACATCAGTTATATGCCAAGTTCAGCAAATGTGAGTTTTGTTTGAAGGAAGTCAAATTTCTAGGGCATGTTATATCTGGAGAAGGTTTGGCAGTGGACCCTTGAAAGGTTAAGTCTGTCACCGAGTGGTTGGCACCCACCTCAGTTGGAGAGATACATAGTTTCCTTGGACTCACAGGATATTATAGGAGATTCATTGAATTTTTTTCTAAGATTGCGAAGCCAATGCCAGAATTATTGAAGAAGGACATGAAGTTCAAATGGACCGAGGAATGTGAATCCAGTTTTCAGGATTTGAAGGAACGTTTCTGGTGGACAAGTATGAAGAACGATATTGCCGAGTATGTAGTAGTATGTGACGTATGTCAGAGAGTTAAGGCAGAGCATCAAAAGCCAGCAGGATTAATTCAGCCTTTGCCGATACCCGAATGGAAGTGCGATAAGCTTGGCATGGATTTTATCACGGGATTACCCAGGACTCATTCAGGCCAAGATATATATGAGCAGGATCGTATGTCTGCATGGAGTTCTTAGGACCATTGTATCAGATAGAGGAACATAGTTTACCTCAAAGTTTTGGAATCAATTACACGAGACTTTGGGTACCAGGCTAGAGTTCAGTACAACCTTTCATTCGTAGACATATGCACATACCGAGAGAGTCAACCAGATTCTAGAGGACATGTTGAGAGCTTGTGCGCTAGATTAAGGATCTAGTTGGGATGATAATTTGCGTTACACAGAGTTCTCGTACAACAATAGTTACCAAGCTAGTTTGAAGATAGCCTCTTTCGAAGCCTTGTATGGAAGGAGGTGCAGGACACCATTGATGTGGGATGAAGTTGGAGACCGACAATTGTTCGGGCCAGATTTAATAAGAGAGTCTGAAGAGAAGGTCAAGTTGATTCGTGATAAACTCAATGTAGCTCAGTCTATGCAGAAGAGTTATGCTGATACTAAATGCAAGGAGGTAGCCTGTGAAATCGGAGACAGAGCATATCTTTGTGTGTCAGCACTTTGAGGAGTTAAACGATTTGGAGTCAAAGGAAAGTTAGCACCATGAGTTTTAGGACCATGCCGAGTTTTGGAACATATGGGTGAAGTTTCCTACAAGTTGGAGTTACCCGAAGGTTTGTCAGGAGTTCAAGATGTGTTTCACATTTCCCAGTTGAAGAAGTGCCATGCAGAGATGGACGATATTCCTCTGAGAGATACAGTGCCCCTGGAAGCAATTCAGTTGGAGAGTGACCTGACTTACGAGGAGAAACTCCTCAAGATTCTCGAGTTCGCCGACCGAGTTACACGCAGGAAGGTATCAAGTTTTGCAAAGTTTAGTGGAGCCACCATACCGATAAAGAAGCCACCTAGGAGCGAGAAGAAGACCTCCAGAAAGACCACCCACATCTTTTTGCTAACCAACCCGAATCTCGAGGGCGAGATTCATCTTAAGGGGGGTAGGTTTGTAACATCCCAATTTTCAATTTGGATGTTAATCATTAGGTCATCATATGCATCCATAATTTGTGGATTTTTGAATTCGTTTTATTTGGAATTTTGATCCAATTGAGAGAGTTGGAGGTTTTCACAAAAAAATCATTTTTGAATTTTCAAAATTGGTAAATTGGATCAAAGTGATTTTATTCGAAATTATTTTTCCAATTATTTCAAATAAATAATATAATGAGAGAAGATAATATGAATTCTCCAAAAAAGCTAGGAAATATTGGAAATTTAATTTTGAATAAAAATACATTTATTTGCAATTTTATTCGGTTGAATTTTATTAAATTAGGGAAAAAGTTGCATTTTTAAAAATTGCATTTAGTTTACCATAGAGTGTCCGGAGTGCTTATGATGGAGTGCACATTCTGTTTAGATCTTTTTATTTTGGTTTTACCTTTGCATCTTATGATGGAGTGCTTATGTATGCTATTGTTTGTTTACCATAGAGTGTCCGGAGTGCGAAGCTTGCTACTACGAATCTCTAGGCTTTTCCGATCGTCAGCAAGACATGTTACACTTTGATCATATCCCTTTATTACCCAGTTTTTATGCATTAGTTCCAACCCTCAAGCATTGCATGAGTAGGATTGTGAACATGTGGTTATTGTTAAGTAGTTGATGAGGTAGGAACCTATTATCCTTTGTCAACCCCGGGAATATACGTTTCTTACTTATTTCTTAGCCATGCTCGTAGACGGAATTGGTATGTGTGATTCATGGAAGTTGTGAGAGTTTATAACTAAGGTAATCTTAAGGTGGCTACTTTAATACACATCTAGGTGGATTGGTTGTGGGCACCTAGAGCAATCCAGTGTTATCCTAGCATATCCCGGAGTACCCATGTGATCATCCTATGGAATCACTACTACAGGATGCTGCTACCGCGACACTACGATCAGAGACCGTTCGATGAAACTGTGTGCGATGCCATAATCGCAAATGGTGGTATAAAAAACCGTCAAAAAAGGTGCAAAACATTTGCGATGGAGGATGCATCAAACATGGTTCACATTTTAGTTCCGTGTGCGACGTAGGGCGTACGGTTCAGCTCGATTAACTGTTTCCGATGAGGAGGAACAAAAGAAACGGGTAGCCATATGAAGTGTGTGCGATGTACAACATACGGTTCACTCGGATGAACTTTTTGTGATTAGGCAACTCAAAAGAAACGGTCTGCCAGATCAAAGGTGTGTGCGATATACGGCATGCGGTTCACTCGGAAACTGTTTGCGTTGAGACATGAGAGCAGAAATGGTTCAATATAACAAGATGTTTGTGATACGCGGCAAACAGGTCTGTAATCCGAAATGTGTGCGAATACCGATAATAACATAAATGATTCCCTAGTGTGGTCCATGTTCATTTGATTGTCATCTCGTTCTTGTGCTAGCTCGATGTTCCTTATATGCTAAGTTTCCATTAATTGATGGAGTTTTATGAACACACCACCATTTCCCGCCATTTCCTCACCTGTAGCACATCCACCTTTTCCAAGCGTGCCAACCCACCAAAGCGCCGCCTCTGCCATCAACCTCGCCGACGAGGAAAACAACCAGGTGCCACGGCCCGTCGAGGCCGAGGCGCTCCCCGGCAATGCGATGGACGGCACCGTGATGCGCGTCATCGCCAGGGTTGAGCAGACCTTTGGCGCATGGCGCTTGAGCACCGCGGATCAAGATAGGCATGTCAGCGCCGACAGGCTGCAGCTCGCCGCACAACATTATCGATGGCTCGCTATAGAGCAAGCTAGGCGCATCCGCGCCGATAGGCTATGGCTCGCCGCACGGTGAGACCGTTGGAGCGCCGTAGAGCAAGACGCGTGGCACGCCGCACAGAAAGAGCGGATCCATCAGCGCTTGCCTGCTGTCGACACGGCATCACAACTGGGTACACGTCCGATCAGTACCCCCATTCCTCGCCAGGAGTGGGCAGAAGACCTCAGCATCGTACTTGCACCAGAGGCTGGTCACGCTATACTTGCACCGGACGCCCGCCACGCCGTTGGCATGGGTGCCGCCGTTCGCCTTTTCCGCGGCCTGCTGGATGCCAACACGCTGGTCCGTAGGCTCGACTGCCTCCTTGGCCCAGGTGTCCATCAGGGCGCAGTAGAGGAACATGGCCTTCGCATCCTCGAGCTGGTGATCTGCGATGAAATAGCCAACTTGGAGCTCGAGATCGCGCTCTAGATGTACCGCGAGCATGTCGACCGCTTGGACGAATGCCTGCACGAGTTCAGGTAGAGCCAAGAGCTACTGTAGGCAAGGGCTGCTGGTCATGGTCTCATGGACGCGTTTTATTTTAAAAAGTCATTTCGACGTGGATAGCTATATATTCACAGCAATCATAGTATTGCTCTGTTTATTGCTCTGTTTGAATGTGTGTACTCTGTTTTCCATTCTTATATGTTTTGTTTCAATGCGTGTATATACGTTTTCCATTATGTATATGTGGATGATAACAGCTAGATTCAAATTAGTATACAAAAACAGATAGAAAATGGAATTCATAATATATATATATATATATATTAAATGTTCATTAGTTCATCAGAGAATATATATATATATATACATATAATATCATCACATATACGTGATGATACTTAACTACTAGGTACAATGCATAAAATTGAAAACGAACAATACTAAAACTAATAATCCCTCCTGGGCCAGTATTCCAGCAGCCCCTCGCAAGCAGCTCCCTGGTGCGCGGCATCTTCCCAGTGCGGAGGTAGTACTCCGCCTCCTTCACCACGCAGCGCTTGACGTGCCGATTTTCCTCTTGCTAGCGGACACGCGCGACCGATCTTGGCATTTCGTTGGGCGCCCACCGGAGCTCCTTGTCGGTGGCATGCTGGAGCTTATCGGCCCACCTCCACACATCGACGAGGCGCCCAGCACCTATGACCTACCTCGCGAAGTACCCGTTTTGTACACCTCCTCGACACGACGACGCGCCCACACCCAAAGCTCCGCTGCCTCCTTTTTCCAGGCGGCATCACGGGCTTCACAGGTCGCTTGGTACCTGGATTCCTCCTCCGCCATCTCCTTCTTGAACGCCACTTGCCTAGCTTTCTCAGCCGGCGGCGGCAACTTCCACACACAAATATTGTGCTGGCCCCAAAACCAATCCAAAGTTGGGCGGTCCGGTGCAACCTCGTCAGGCGGCGTGCTACCTCTTGAGCATGCGTTGGTTTTCCCTTGAAGAGGAAAGGGTGATGCAACAAAGTAGCGTAAGTATTTCCCTCAGTTTTTGAGAACCAAGGTATCAATCCAGTAGGAGATTACACGCAAGTCCCTCGTACCTGCACAAACAAACAAGAACCTCGCAACCAACGCGATAAAGGGGTTGTCAATCCCTTCACGGTCACTTACGTATGTCGGGACCCCGATCCTAAGTCACACCAATCTAGCATGTAACACTTCATATCACTTTGCGGCCTCACGCATGGTATTCCCACGGGTGCCACCTTACCTGGCCCGGACCGTTTGCCCCTTTTGGCTCACGTATATGATAGTGTCGCTAGCATCCATATGAGGGAGAACCCGGGCCGACATGACTAGTCGTGAACCCAAAGTAGCACTAACTTACAGGGACAAGCATACATGAATCAACATCGAGCATGTCGGTCAACGGCGTATGAATCCGGGCTGTAGCACTTGGCTAACAGAACTCCGGGAACCCGGGCTGTAGCAGGCTAGGCAGGACTCCGGATGTCACCGCGTGACATTTCCCCGAAGGGACAGACACAGGAACAAAGTGAATCACATGCCGGCCAGTCAAGTGTTCCGGAGCAGTAGTGCTGGGGTAGCAGGTCTCCGGTGAACCGGGCTGTAGCGGACTACTATGGCTCATGGAAGCACAAGACTACATTTCCCCATAAGAGAGGCTATCAAAGGTAAACAACTAGGTTGTCGGATCCCACACATAGCAATACACGTTACATGTACGCATAACATGCAAGTATGTGCTGTACAACATGGCATCACAACATAACTCAAACTCATATAGATAAAGGCCCAGAAGAGCCACATAGCATTCAATACAAACAGGGGTTCCATGACCCATCATTCAGAGCATACAAGCAACGGAAGCATTACATGTCTGAGTACAGACAACTACAAAAGGAAAATACTAAGAAGCCTGACTAAACACGACCCTCCCAAGTGTACAAGATCGTAGCTGGGATACAAGCTACTCGTCGAAGTCACTAGTGTAACCAACTGCAAAACATAAATAAGCAAACGTGAGTACAAAGGTACTCAGCAAGTCTTACATCAGAACTATCTACATATGCACCATTATCAACAAAAGGGGGGTGGTGGAGTTTTAACAGCAGCAAGCCAGCTTTGACTCAGTGGCTAACCTATACTACGAGTATCAGAAACTTCTTTGAGGTGAGAAGACGCACACGAGTCCACATATTCACCATATCAATACTCCACTATGGATCCGTTCCCGTCTCCCTACAAGAAGGCCATCCATAGCACTCACGCTTATCTTGCGGATTTTAGAGTATCCACTTCAAGTTGTCTATGTACTACATAAGTCCTCCAAGTTTCCATATCCGAGGAAAACGGCTATTCGAATAGATAATGTTGACCCTGCAGGGGTGTACTTCTTCACACATGCTCTCGCCACTTATAGCCATGTACACGTCATGTAGCTCGGCAACCTTCAAGCGGAAGCCGGGCGAGGGAGTCGGCCACGACCTGACTAACCGCACAAGTCTCTCGTCCAGGTTTATCGCCTATTCGAGTTCCATCCGCAAGGAGTTCCGGCCGAAGTCTCCAGTACGGCCCCAAACGATGTGTGCAGGGTTCCCAAGTCCACCATCCGAGTGCCACTTGGTACACCGTGCCATGGTGCCTATTCTGTGCCAAGCCCGTCCCGTCGGACACCACCTGGTAGACAAGTAGCACTACCTACAAATGCCAGAAACTAGTTGCAACTCCTGGACAGAGATCAAGTGGATTAATAAGCCGAGAGGGGCCGGATAACCGGAACCCAATGTGTGGTAGTAAATGGACTTGGATAACATATACAGAACTCAGTGCTTAGGGACGGTTCCAATTAGACAACCCACCATGAACTCCCACATGGCCTCTCATCGCTACCTTTACCAAAACGAGTTCACACACTTAGCCTTTATCGGTAGGACATGTTCACCACTCCGATTCATTTCCGATGAATCATACCTGACACAACTCTAAGCATAGCTGGCATAAAGAAAACAAGCATGGATGAGCAGGCACATCAAGGCTCAAGCAACTCCTACTCATGCTAGTGGGTTCCAACTATTTACTGTGGCAATGAAAGGTCATGCAGAGGAATGGGTTCAGCTACCGCAGCAGAAAGTAGCAGTTTGAATCGTTGTTGTCCTAATGCAGTATATGGAGCAGGAGCGAGAGAGTGGGATTTATCGAAATGCTCAAGGGGGTTGCTTGCCTGATAGATCCACGAAGAAGCACTGCTCCTCAGACAGGTACTCGGGACACCTTTCGGAGTAGAACCTATCGAGAGGGAATGGTGCCGGCAATCAATAAACAACCATATGCAACAATATGATGCATGAATATGACATTTCAAAGATGTTATGATTTTCCCTAATGCATCTAGCATCAATTTGGTTGAAGTCCATATGAACCAAGGGTTCATATGCAAACCCCAAATTAACTATATAACATGCCATTATTACGTTTTCACTTATACAGCAAGTATAAGTTGGTTTTTCATGCATGAAACTGGCATAAATGGAATCCTTGCATTTTTCTGATAATTTTTCATATATAATTTATTTGATTTGGAGTTACGGTTGAATTACTATGTATTTTAGAAGTTTTAACTATTTTTTGGAATTTCTAAATCATTTCTGAATAAGAAAAACCAGAAAAGCATTTACTACATCAGCATGACGTCGGTGTGACATCAGCAAGTCAACAGGGCGCGGTCCAGGTCAAACCTGACCAGTGGGACCCACTGGTCAGTGACCCTCAGACACGTAGTGCCACAGACAGGTGGGTCCGGTCAACTGCCACATCAGCGAGGTCAAGTCTGGCTTGTGGGGCCACTGTGATTAGTTAAAACTAACAGGAATTTAAACTATGGTTAATTAAGGGTGTGGGGCCCGTGTGTCAGTGGGTCAGGGGGTAATTAAGTTGGTAATTAGTCCCTCATGACGGTGCCATGTCATCACCACCGGCTTGTGAACGCCGGCGACCAAATCCGCGGTGGGTGTGCACCGGAGTGGCTCGGGTTTCACCTACAGGAGGCTTCTTGGGCCGCGGGCGGTCCCATTGGAAATCTAGCACTCGGTCGCATCCAATGGAGGTGGAGGGAGGCCCTGGGGTTGCCGGAGTTGGGCTCGGCGATGAGGTCAAGCGGCGGCGGGGCTCGGGTTCCATGGGCGCAGAGCTGCAGCTCGAGGGCGAGCAAACGGAGGTGCTAGACAGCACCTAATGGGCAACAGGAGCCTGCCGGAGCAAATAGCAGGAGTGGAGGGGCTCAGGGGCACGGACCTCGCCGGCCATGGCGGACGGCGGCTTCAGGTGCTCGCGGGGCAGCGGCTACAGGGCGTGCGTGAAGAAAAAGGCGGAGGGAAGCGATTCAGTGGCTCACGGCGAGTCTTCCGGTGCAGACGGCGGGGCCGGGGAGGTGTCGGAGCGAGCGGGGCGGCGAGGCGAATCTTCGGTGGCCGGCGATGGAAACGAAGACGGTGGCGTTGATGCAGGGCTTCCCGGGTCGCCTGGCTCGTTGAGGACATAGCAGGCCGCGAGGCAGAGCTCTGGGCACGTCGGAGAGGCGAGGCGATGGCATTGGCCATGGTGGTTTTTGTCGGCGGCGACGACAGTGCTCGGGGCAGAGGGGGAGAGCAAGACAGAGGATGTGGAGGAGCGAGAGGGAGTGAGAGGGGGTCGGGGCTTGCGTGGCGTCTCCGTAGAAGGCCAGGGCGTCGACGGGGAGGGGCAAGCAGGAGCTGGCGAGGCGCGTGGCCAGCGCGCGGCGAGCACGCGCTCGTCCTTCTGTTCCGGGAGGAAGACGATAGTGAAGCTGCGGTGGTGGGTTGGGCCTAGCTGGGTCGGTCCTGTTGGGCCACCAGGTAAGCGCCAGGTAAGTGTTTTCTTATTTCCTGTTTCCTTTTTCTATTTCTGACATTTGTTTTGAATCCAAAAGAAATGTTAAAACACTTCCATAAATGCTGAAAATATTTGTGGCATCTAGATATAATATTCCAGAGGCCCTCACCAATTCCCAACATTTTTGGAGCCATTAAAATATTTATATAATTTAAAAAGCTCCAAATCTAATATTTATGCATTGATTCAAAAATCCAAAATGAGTAGCAAAAATGTGCATCACCTCTGGTTGTTGTTCCCAACATTATCCAAAGAGCATGAACATTTTTTAATAGCATTTTGGGTTCATTGAAAATCCATTTTAAAGTTGAACCTATTGGGAAAAAACTTTGGTGCTAGGGTTTGCAACATCCCCATTTCAATTTCATTTGAAATTAAACATGATGCACAAAGCAAGCCTAGGACCATACCAGAACTAGGGATGTGACAACTCGCCCCCACTCGAAAAAATCCCGTCCCAAGATTCAGGAGTTGGCAGAAAGAAAGCGGGGTACTCAAGTCGAAGACGATCTTCTCGCTCCCAAGTAGCTTCTCTCTCGGCATGATGAGACCACTGAACCTTGAGAAACTTGATGTTATGACGTCGAGTGACATGCTCTGCTTGATCCAGAATGCGAACGGGGTACTCTCGATAAGTGAGGTTATCTTCAAGATCAAGCGTTTCGTGGTCCACTCCGCGGATGGGATCCGAGAAGCAATGCCTGAGTTGAGAGACGTGGAAGACATCATGAACTCGAGAAAGATGTGGGGGTAGTTCCAACTGGTAGGCAACCTCTCCTCGTTCAGCGAGAATGCGAAAAGGACCGATGTAACGAGGAGCGAACTTGCCCTTGATACCGAAACGATGGGTACCCTTCAAAGGAGTAACCCGAAGGTAAACCTTGTCGCCAACTTCATAAGCCACTTCCTTATGACGACGGTCATACTAGCTCTTTTGACGAGATTGGGCTGTTTTCAAATTCTCATGAATGATGCGAACTTGCTCTTCTACCTCCTAGATCATATCCGGTCCAAAGAATTCTCTTTCACCGGTTTCTGACCAGTTCAAAGGTGTTCGACATCTTTGTCCATACAGAATCTCGAAGGGTGCTTTCTTAAGACTAGATTGGTAGCTATTGTTATAAGCAAACTCGGCAAAGGGAAGATATTTTTCCCAATCCATACCAAATGAGATAACGCAAGCTCTAAGCATGTCTTCAAGAATTTGGTTGACCCTTTCCACCTGACCACTTGACTGAGGGTGGAAAGCAGTACTAAAAGAAAGATGAGTTCCCATGGCATTCTGGAAACTTTCCCAGAAATGAGAGGTGAAAAGACTGCCACAGTTTGAATTGATCTCTAGTGGAACACCATGAAGTGAAACTATTCGGGAGACATATAAGTCAGCGACCTGACTAGCAGTGATACTCTCTCGAACAGGTAGGAAGTGAGCCACTTTGGAGAGACGATCAATGACTACGAAGATAGCATTATTTCCTTTCTTGGTCCTGGGAAAGCCGGTGATGAAATCCATACCAACTTTGTCCCATTTCCACTCGAGAATAGCTAAAGGTTGAAGGGTGCCAGCAGGTCTTCGATGCTCTGCCTTAACGCGATGACAAACATCACAGTTGGCAATATACTGAGCGATTTCTCTCTTCATCCTAGTCCACCAGAACCTCTAGCGTAGGTCCTGATACATCTTTGTACTACCGGGATGAATCGTGAGAGGGGATTCATGGGCCTCCTTAAGGATCAGTTGCTGCATCTGTTGACATTTGGGAACCACCAAACGGTTACCAAAGTAAACAACACCTCGTTCATCCATAGAGAAACAGCCAACAACTCCCTTGGAAATATTCTTCTTGATTCGGGAAATTCCCGTATCATGCTTCTGAGCCTCTATGATCTGATCCGTAAGGGTAGGTTTCGCCACCAAGGTAGAAAGGGAACCACGAGGAGCTATGTGAAGGTTAAGCTTACAGAATTCCTCATGGAGGGGTGGTTGACATTGTTGCAACATGAGGTTGTTGCAATAGGATTTACGACATAAAGCATCAGCCAGAACATTGGCTTTGCCTGGGGTGTAGGTGATTCCTAAGTCTTAATCCGAGATCAACTCCAACCAACGTCTCTGTCTGAGATTCAGATCTGGTTGGGTGAAGATATACTTGAGACTCTGATGGTCAGTGTAAATTTTGCAACGGTTACCAAGAAGGTAATGTCGCCAAGTCTTAAGTGCATAGACTACAGCTGCAAGCTCTAGATCATGTGTAGGATAATTCTCCTCATGTGGATGCAAGTGTCGAGATGCATAGGAAATCACATGACGATCCTGCATAAGGATGCAACCTAGTCCTTGGCACGAAGCATCGCAATAGATAACAAAGTCTTTAGTGAAATCCGGTGGCACGAGTATGGGCGCAGAAGTCAGGCGTCTTTTCAGTTCCTGAAAACTGTGCTCACACTATGGGGTCCACTCAAACCTTTTATCTTTCTTGAGAAGCTCCGTGAGGGGTTTGGCCACTTTGGAGAAGTTTTCAATGAAGCAGCGACAATAACTGGCTAGACCAAGGAAACTCCTAACTTGTTTGACTGATTCGGGTGGAGTCCAATCGAGAACGGCATTGACTCTCTCGGGATTGACCCAATGCCCTTACCGGAGATCACGTGGCCTAGATAGGTCACTTATGTCAACCAAAATTCACACTTGGAGAACTTGGCATAAAGGCGGTGCACTCTGAGTTTTTCTAACACAAGCCTAAGATGTTCGGCATGCTCTTCCTTGTTCTGCGAGTAAATAAGAATATCATCCAGATAAACCACGACAAACTTATCTAAGTACTCCATAAAGATCAAGTTCATCAAGCGGGAGAAAGTAGCTGGAGCATTGGTTAGGCCGAAAGACATCACGGTGTACTCGTATTGACCATAACGAGTGACAAAGGACGTTTTGGGGATGTCCCCATTTCTGATCTTGATTTGGTGGTAGCCTAACCTCAAATCCATCTTGGAAAAGACTGAGGATCCAGCGAGCTGATCATACAGGTCGTTGATCCTGGGGAGCGGATACTTCTTCTTTATCGTGACCAAATTAACGGGATGATAATCTACAACCATCCGATCCGTACCATCCTTCTTCTTGACGAAGAGGACAGGACAAGCCCAAGGAGAAGAACTGGGACGGATGAAACCCTTTTGCAAGGACTCATCAAGTTGTTTCTTAAGCTCGGCTAACTCCAAAGGTGCCATCTTGTATGGTCTCCTAGAGATTGGAACAGTTCCTGGGATAAGTTCTATGACAAACTCTACATCTCTGTCAGGTGGGACACCTGGAAGTTCTTCTGGAAAAACATCCGGGAAGTCACGGACTACCGGAATATCTTCAAGGTCTGGAAGAGGGCTGGCATTAAGAGAATAGAGTCGACACCTTGCAACTCTAGTGGAGACAGTGACTATTTTGCCAGATGGATGTGTAAGTTGAACAGATCTAGTGTAACAATCGATCTTGGCATGATGAGCTGTCATCCAGTCCATACCCAAGATAATGTTAATATCTGAAGACTTGAGAGATATCAAAGAAGCAAGGAATACCAGTCTGTTAACAAGGATTTCATTACCATGGCTTTCCTTGGAGGTTTGCCATTTGGAACCAGGAGTCTGGATTATTAGTGGAGTTGGCATATCACAAAATGACATGTCGTGCAACTGAGCATAACCTTCGGATATGAAGGAGTGGGATGCTCCAGTATCGAACAGAACTGAAGCTGGGTGACAATTGACAAGAAGCATACCCAGTACGACGTCGGGATCATCTTGAACTTCTGTAGCTGAGACATGGTGCACACAAGCTCGTTCAATGGAGGCTGGCTTGGTACTGATCATCTTGACTGATGGCTTTTCACGGCCAACAGACCTCTCAGACTGGGGTGGGGTATAACTGGACTGAGGCAGTCACGTGCATAGTGCCCTGGTTCTCTGCAGGTGAAGCAAGTTCCTGAGGTAGGACGTGGACCTACATTGGAAAGTGGTCCACTAATAGGCCTGGGTGGAGCACATTGCTGGGTTGGGTGAGGCGCCACATAGGATGGCCTCGGTGCATATCCAGGTGGAACAGCTGAGTTCGGAATCCAAATCCGTCGCTTTTGAGAGCCAGAGCGGGAGGAAGAACCCAGATCACGGTTGTGCTTTCGAGACTCCTCGTAAGTGAGTTGAGTTGTCTCCGCATTAATGGCCTTGTTCACAAGAGCCTGGAAAGTATCACAATGATGCAGGTGGAGATCACGACGCAACTTAGGGTTGAGACCCTTTCGGAACCTAGCCTACTTCTTAGTGTCCGTGGATACTTCTTCTGTAGCATAGCGGGCGAGGCTTCCAAACTCTCTACTGTAAGCATCAACAGGCAGCTTACCCTGGGTAAAACTACAAAACTCTTCCCTCTTGCGGTCAATGAGAGCCTGAGGAATGTGGTGCTCACGAAAAGCCTCGGTGAAATCTTTCCACGTAGGAAACTGGCCAGCTGGAAGCATAGCCTCATAGCTCTGCCGCCAAATACTAGCAGGACCTTCCAGGTGATAGGTAGCATAGGTGACCTTGTCACCTTCAGTTATGTTCGCAGAATGCAACTTGTGAGTGATGCTTCGGAGCCAGTCATCCGCACCGAGTGGCTCAATGGAATGATGAAAGGTGGATGGTTTCAGACCAATGAAGTCAGTGATGGAAACCAACTTCTTACGCTGATGTGCGGTGTTCTGCTCAATCTGTGCTAGCAAGCGGTTAGTCTCACGCTTGTTCCTCTCGGATGCTAACAAGAACTCTGTCATCAAAGGCTAGTCAGGAGGATCCTCATCCCTACCATCTCCGTGGTTCTTGCTATGAGCAACTGAACCTCGGTTAGCATACGACATCCTGGCACAGAAACCAAGGAAACAAGGATGGAATTAGCATCGACATAAGGATGCGGAATGTAATGCAAAAGCATTGGAAACTCTTGAAATCCTGGGACAATTTCGGTAGCATAACGGCTGTAAATGCTTAAAAGGATTTTTGAGACATTCATCAAAGGAATAGCCTAATCAATCAGCATCATAATATCAAGGTTCTGGGTCAAACTAAGGACACACGGAAGTAGTAGAACTGTACAGAGACACAACCCAACAATCCTAAGACTTTACGGTTTAGTAACACGTCATCCTGAGAGATAGAGGAGAAGCCTAGGCCTTAACCCTAATAGAAAAGAAGAGGCTGACTCAAAAAGAAGGACATGAGGTAAAGGAGTAAAAGGAGCCTTACGTTCCCTTCCACAATCAATTCCCTTATATAACTAAAGCATTTTTTAGACTCAACTTCGACCAGTTTGGCTTGGTAATCCTACAGTCGGTCAGGCTCTGATACCAACGCTGTCGGGACCCCGATCCTAAGTCACACTGATCTAGCATGTAACACCTCATATCACTTTGCGGCCTCACGCACGGTATTCCCACGGGTGCCACCTTACCTGGCCCGGGACCGTTTGTGCCTTTTGGCTAACGTATATGATAGTGTTGCTAGCATCCATATGAGGGAGAACCCGGGCCAACATGACTAGTCGTGAACCCAAAGTAGCACTAACTTACAGGGACAAGCATACATGAATCAACCTCGAGCATGTCGGTCAAAAGCGTATGAATCCGGGCTGTAGCACTGGACTAACAGAACTCTGGGAACCCGGGCTGTAGCAGGCTAGGCAGGACTCTGGATGTCACCGCGTGACATTTCCCCGAAGGGACAGACACAGGAACAAAGTGAATCACATGTCGTCCAGTCAAGTGTTCCGGAGCAGTAGTGCTGGGCTAGCAGGTCTCCGGTGAACCGGGCTGTAGCGGACTACTATGGCTCATGGAAGCACAAGACTACATTTCCCCATAAGAGAGGCTATCAGAGGTAAACAACTAGGTTGTCGGATCCCACACATAGCAATACACGTTACATGTACGCATAACATGCAAGTATGTGCTGTACAACATGGCATCACAACATAACTCAAACTCATATAGATAAAGGCCCAGAAGAGCCACATAGCATTCAATACAAACAGGGGTTCCATGACCCATCATTTAGAGCATACAAGCAACGGAAGCATTACATGTCTGAGTACAGACAACTACAAAAGGAAAATACTAAGAAGCCTGACTAAACACGACCCTCCCAAGTGTACAAGATCGTAGCTGGGATACAAGCTACTCGTCGAAGTCACTAGTGTAACCAACTGCAAAACATAAATAAGCAAACATGAGTACAAAGGTACTCAGCAAGTCTTACATCAGAACTATCTACATATGCACCATTATCAACAAAAGGGGGGTGGTGGAGTTTTAACAGCAGCAAGCCAGCTTTGACTCAGTGGCTAACCTATACTACGAGTATCAGAAACTTCTTTGAGGTGAGAAGACGCACATGAGTCCACATATTCACCATATCAATACTCCACTATGGATCCGTTCCCGTCTCCCTACGAGAAGGCCATCCATAGCACTCACGCTTATCTTGCGGATTTTAGAGTATCCACTTCAAGTTGTCTATGTACTACATAAGTCCTCCAAGTTTCCATATCCGAGGAAAACGGCTATTCGAATAGATAATGTTGACCTTGCCGGGGTGTACTTCTTCACACATGCTCTCGCCACTTATAGCCCTGTACACGTCAGGTACCTCGGCAACCTTCAAGCGGAAGCCGGGCGAGGGAGTCAGCCACGACCGGACTAACCGCACAAGTCTCTCGTCCAGGTTTATCGCCTATTCGAGTTCCATCCGCAAGGTGTTCCGGCCGAAGTCTCCAGTACGGCCCCAAACGATGTGTGCAGGGTTCCCAAGTCCACCATCCGGGTGCCACTTGGTACACCGTGCCACGGTGCCTATTCTGTGCCAAGCCCGTCCCATCGGACACCACCGGGTAGACAAGTAGCACTACCTACAAACGCCAGAAACTAGTTGCAACTCCTGGACAGAGATCAAGTGGATTAATAAGCCGAGAGGGGCCGGATAACTGGAACCCAATGTGTGGTAGTAACTGGACTTGGATAACATATACAGAACTCAGTGCTTAGGGACGGTTCCAATGAGACAACCCACCATGAACTCCTACATGGCCTCTCATCGCTACCTTTACCAAAACGAGTTCACACACTTAGCCTTTATCGGTAGGACATGTTCACCTCTCCGATTCATTTCTGATGAATCATACCTGACACAACTCTAAGCATAGCTGGCATAAAGAAAACAAGCATGGATGAGCAGGCACATCAAGGCTCAAGCAACTCCTACTCATGCTAGTGGGTTCCAACTATTTACTATGGCAATGACAGGTCATGCAGAGGAATGGGTTCAGCTACCGCAGCAGAAAGTAGCAGTTTGAATCGTTGTTGTCCTAATGCAGTATAAGGAGCAGGAGCGAGAGAGTGGGATTTATTGAAATGCTCAAGGGGGTTGCTTGCCTGATAGATCCACGAAGAAGCACTGCTCCTCAGACAGGTACTCGGGACACCTTCCGGAGTAGAACCTATCGAGAGGGAACGGTGCCGACAATCAATAAACAACCATATGAAACAATATGATGCATGAAGATGACATTTCAAAGATGCTATGATTTGCCCTAATGCATCTAGCATCAATTTGGTTGAAGTCCATATGAACCAAGGGTTCATATGCAAACCCCAAATTAAGTATATAACATGCCATTATTACGTTTTCACTTATACAGCAAGTATAAGTTGGTTTTTCATGCATGAAACTGGCATAAATGGATTCCTTGCATTTTTCTGATAATTTTTCATATATAATTTATTTGATTTGGAGTTACAGCTGAATTACTATGAATTTTAGAAGTTTTAACTATTTTCTGGAATTTCTAAATCATTTCCGAATAAGAAAAACCAGAAAAGCATTTACTACGTCAGCATGACGTCGGTGTGAAGTCAGCAAGTCAACAGGGCGCGGTCCAGGTCAAACCTGACCAGTGGGACCCACTAGTCAGTGACCCTGAGACACGTAGTGCCACAGACAGGTGGGTCCGGTCAACTGCCACATCAGCGAGGTCAACTCTGGCTTGTGGGGCCACTGTGATTAGTTAAAACTATCAGGAATTTAAACTGTGGTTAACTAAGGGTGTGGGGCCCGTGTGTCAGTGGGTCAGGGGGTAATTAAGTTGGTAATTAGTCCCTAATGACGGTGCCACATCATCACCACCGGCGTGTGAACGCCAGCGACCAAATCCGCGGCGGGTGTGCACAAGAGTGGCTCAGGTTTCACCTACAGGAGGCTGCTTGGGCCGCGGGCGGTCCCCCCGTTGGAAAGCTGGCACTCGGCCGCATCCAACGGAGGTGGAGGGAGGCCCTGGGGTTTCCGGAGTTGGGCTCGGCGATAAGGTCAAGCGGCGGCGGGGCTCAGGTTCCATGGGCGCAGGGCTGCAGCTCGAGGGCGAGCAAACAGAGGTGCTAGACAGCACCTAATGGGCAACAGGAGCCCGCCGGAGCAAATAGCACGAGCGGAGGGGCTCAGGGGCATGGAGCTCGCCGGCCATGGTGGACGGCGGCTTCGGGTGCTCGCGGGGCAGCGGCTACGGGGCGTGCGTGAAGAAAAAGGCGGAGGGGAGTGATTCAGTGGCTCACGGCGAGTCTTCCGGTGTAGACAGCGGGGCCGGGGAGGTGTCGGAGCGAGCGGGGCGGCGAGGCGAATCTCCGGCGGCCGGCGATGGAAACAAAGACGGTGGCGTCGATGCAGAGCTTCCCGGGTCGTCTGGCTCGTTGAGGACGTAGTAGGCGGCGAGGTGGAGCTCTGGGGCACGTCGGAGAGGCGAGGGGAAGGCAGTGGCCGCGGTGGTGTTTGTCGGCGGAGATGGCAGCGCTCGGGACAGAGGGGGGAGAGCGAGACAGAGGATGGGGAGGAGCGAGAGGGAGTGAGAGGGGGTCGAGCTTGCGTGGCGTCTCCGTAGAAGGCCAGGGCATCGACGGGGAGTGGCAAGAAGGAGCTGGCGAGGCGCGTGGCCAGCGCGCGGCGAGCACGCGCTCGTCCTTCTGTCCGGGGAGGAAGACGACAGCGAAGCTGCGGTGGTGGGTTGGGCCTAGTTGGGCCGGTCCTATTGGGCCACCAGGTAAGCGCCAGGTAAGTGTTTTCTTATTTCCTGTTTTCTTTTTCTATTTCTGACATTTGTTTTGAATCCAAAAGAAATGTTAAAACACTTCCATAAATGCTGAAAATATTTGTGGCATCTAGATATAATATTCCAGAGGCCCTCACCAATTCCCAACATTTGTAGAGCCATTAAAATATTTATATAATTTATGCATTGATTCAAAAATCCAAAATGAGTAGAAAAAATGTGCATCACCTCTGGTTGTTGTTCCCAACATTATCCAAAGAGCATGAACATTTTTGAATAGCATTTTGGGTTCATTGAAAAATCCATTTTAAAGTTGAACCTATTGGGAAAAAACTTTGGTGCTAGGGTTTGCAACATCTCCATTTAAATTTCATTTGAAATTAAACATGATGCACAAAGCAAGCCTAGGACCATACCAGAACTCGGGATGTGACAACGAAAGTGAGATCTGATAGAGATAACATGATAAATGTTTTTGGTATTTTTGTTGTATAGATTGGAAATAAAGATTGGAAAATAAACGGCGATAGAAATAGCTAGTTGACGGGAGAATAATATAATGGAGAATAGACTCGAGGGCCATCGGTTTCACTAGTGTCTTCTCTCAAGATAGCAAATTCTACGGTGGGTGAACAAATTACTGTCGAGCAATTGATAGAAAAGTGCATAGTTATGAGAATATGTAGGCATGATCACGTATATAGGCATCACATCCGCGACAAGTAGACCGAAACAATTCTGCATCTACTACTATTACTCCACACATCGACCGCTATCCAACATGCATCTAGAGTATTAAGTTCATAAGAAGAGAGTAACACATTAGGCAAGATGACATGATGTAGAGGGATAAACTCAAGCAATATGATATAAACCCCATCTTTTTATCCTCGATGGCAACAATACAATACGTGCCTTGCTTCCCCTGCTGTTACTGGGAAGGGACAACGCAATATTGAACCCAAAGCTAAGCACTTCTCCCATTGCAAGGAAGATCAATCTGGTAGGCCAAACCAAACTGATAATTCAAAGAGACTTGCAAAGATATTAAATCATGCATAAAAGATTTCAGAGAAGAATCAAATATTGTTCATAGATAATCTTGATCATAAATCCACAATTCATTGGATCTCGACAAACACACCGCAAAAATAATTACATCGAATAGATCTCCAAGAGAATCGAGGAGAACTTTGTATTGAGATTCAAAGAGAGAGAAGAAGCCATCTAGCTAATAACTATGGACCCGAATGTCTGTGGTAAATAGTCACACATCCCCGGAGAGGCTATGGTGTTGATGTAGAAGCCCTCCATGATTGATTCCCGCTGGGATCTCACGGGTACAGAAGGTTCGGTTGTGTAAATAGGGTTTCGTTGTGCTCCTAGATGTTTTCGGGGTATATGAGTATATATACGAGGAAGAAGTAGGTCAGTGGAGTTGCGAGGGGCCCACGAGGGTGGGGGCGCGCCCTCCTACTTCGAGGCCTTCTTGCTTCTTTCTTGACGTCCACTCCATGTCCCCTTGATCACGTTTATTCCAAAAATAACTCTCCCGAAGGTTTCATTCCGTTTGGTATTCCTTTTCTGCGGAACACTAAAATAGGAAAAAAACAACAATTTGCACTAGCCTTTGGTTAGTAGGTTAGTCCCAAAAATAATATAAAAAGGTATATTAAAGCCCATTAAACATCCAAAACAGATAATATAATAGCATGGAACAATAAAAAATTATAGATATGTTGGAGACGTATCAAGTATCCCCAAGCTTAATTCCTGCTCGTCCTCTAGTAGGTAAATGATAAAAACAAAAAATTTGATGTGGAATGCTACCTAGCATAATTCTCAATGTAATTTCCTTTATTGTGTCATGAATGTTTAGATCCGAAAGATTCAATACAAAAGTTTAATATTGACAAAAAAATAATAATACTTCAAGCATACTAACAAAGCAATCATGTCTTCTCAAAATAACATGGCCAAAGAAAGTTATCCCTACAAAATCATATAGTTTGGCTATGCTCTATCTTCATCACACAAAGTATTTAATCATGCACAACCCCGATGACAAGCCAAGCAATTGTTTCATATGTTTGATGTTCTCAAACTTTTTCAATCTTCACGCAATATATGAGCGTGAGCCATGGACATAGCATTATATGTGGAATAGAATGGTGGTCTTGGAGAAGACAAAAAGGAGAAGATAGTTTCACATCAACTAGGCATATCAACGGGCCATGGAGATGCCCATCAATAGATATCAATGTGAGTGAGTAGGGATTGCCATGCAATGGATGCACTAGAGCTATAAGTATATGAAAGCTCAAAAAGAAACTAAGTGGGTGTGCATCCAACTTGCTTGCTCACGAAGACCTAGGGCATTTTGAGGAAGCCCATCATTGGAATATACAAGCCAAGTTCTATAATGTAAAATTCCCACTAGTATATGAAAGTGACAACATAGGAGACTCTCTATCATGAAGATCATGGCGCTACTTTCAAGCACAAGTGTGGTAAAAGGATAGTAACATTGTCCCTTCTCTCTTTTTCTCCCATTTTGTTTGGGCCTTCTCTTTTTTATGGCCTCTTTTTTCTCTCTTTTTTTCATTTTTTCATTTTTCGTCCGGAGTCTCATCCTGACTTGTGGGAGAATCATAGTCTCCATCATCCTTTCCTCACATGGGACAATGCCCTAATAATGATGATCATCACACTTTTATTTACTTACAACTCGATACTATAACAAAATATGACTCTATGTGAATGCCTCCAGCGGTGTACCGGGATATGCAACGAATCAAGAGTGACATGTATGAAATAATTATAAAGGTGGCTTTGCCACAAATACGATGTCAACTACATGATCATGCAAAGCAATATAGCAATGATGTAACATGTCATAACAAACGGAACGGTGGTAAGTTGCATGGAAATATATCTCGGAATGGCTATGGAAATGCCATAATAGGTAGGTATGGTGACTGTCTTGAAGAAGGTATATGGTGGGTGTACGATACTGGCGAAAGGTGCGCGGTATTTAGAGAGGCTAGCAATGGTGGAAGGGTGAGGGTACGTATAGTCCATGGACTCAACATTGGTCATAAAGAACTCACATACTTATTGCAAAAATCTATTAGTTATCAAAACGAAGTACTACGCGCATGTTCCGAGGGCGATAGATTGGTAGGAAAAGACCATTGCTTGTCCCCGTCTGCCACTCATAAGGAAGACAATCAACAAATAAATCATGCCCTGACTTCATCACATAAAGGTTCACCATACGTGCATTCTACGGGAATCACAAACTTTAGAACAAGTATTTCTAAAATTCACAACTACTCAACTAGCATGACTCTAATATCACCGTCTTCATATCTCAAAACAATCATCAAGTATCAAACTTCTCATAGTATTCAATGCACTTTTTATGAAAGTTTTTATTATACCCATCTTGGATGCCTATCGTATTAGGACTAATTTTATGGCCAAAGCAAATTACCATGTTGTGACGCCTCTGATTCAATCGTACACTAATCATACACGCAAACTTGTACGATCAAGATCAGGGAATCACGGGAAGATATCACAACACAACTCTACAAATAAAATAAGTCATACAAGCATCATATTACAAGACAGGGGCCTCAAGGGCTCGAATACAAGAGCTCGATCATAGATGAGTCAGCGGAAGCAACAATATCTGAGTACAGACATAAGTAAACAAGTTGCCATAATGTGGCTATCACAAACTGGGATACATATCGAAATAGGCGCAAGCCTCCCGCCTGGGATCCTCTTAAACTACTCCTGGTCGTCGTCAGCGGCCTGCACGTAGTAGTAGGCACCTCCAGAGTAGTAGGAGTCTCGTTGACGGTGGCGTATGGCTCCTGGACTCCAACGTCTGGTCGCAACAACCAGGCAAAGAAAGGGGGAAAAGGGGGAGCAGAGCAACCGTGAGTACTCATCCAAAGTACTCGCAAGCAAGGAGCTACACTACATATGCATTGGTATCAATGAAAGGGGTAGTATATGTGGACTGAACTGCAGAATGCCGGAATAAGAGGGGGATAGCTAGTCCTATCGAAGACTATGCTTCTGGCAGCCTCCATCTTGAAGCAGAAGGAGAGAGTAGATGTTAAGTTAACCAAGTATCATCACATAGCATAATCCTACCCGGTGATCCTCCCCTCGTCGCCCTATGAGAGAGCGATCACCGGGTTGTATCTGGCACTTGGAAGGGTGTATTTTATTAAGTATCCAGTTCTAGTTGTAATAAGGTCAAGGTGCAACCCTGGGTCATCCTTTTACCGAGGGACACGGCTATTCGAATAGATAAACTTCCCTGCAGGGGTGCACCACATTTCCCGACACGCTCGATCCCCTTTGGCCGGACACACTTTCCTGGGTCATGCCTAGCCTCGGAAGATCAACACGTCGCAGCCCCGCCCAGGCACAACAGAGAGGTCAGCACGCTGGTCTAAATCCTAAGCGCGCAGGGGTCTAAGCCCATCGCCCATTGCACACCTACACGTTTCTTACGTGGCCGGTCAGCAGACCTAGCAATCTCCATTACAAAGGAAGTTGCGTTACGCGGTCCAACTCGGCACGCGCCGCTCAGTCGCTGACGTCACGAAGGCTTCGACTGATACCACGACGTCGAGTGCCCATAACTGTTCCTGCGTAGTTGGTTAGTGCGTATAGGCCAGTGGCCAGACTCAGATCAAATACCAAGATCTCGTTAAGCGTGTTATCTTGAAGTAACCGTGAATGCCGACCAGGGCCAGGCCCACCTCTCCCCTTGGTGGTCTCAACCTGCCTTGTCGCTCCGCCACAAAGATCCACCCAGAGGGCCGTCGGGACAAAGGTCCTTTCAGCCCCCAATCTGTGAATCACTCACGGGTACTCTACGATCCGACCCGTCTTTAGTCATCACATGTATCATGTATATGTATATAGGTATATATCCGTGATCACTGTCGGATTTCGGGTTCCGGCAAAACCCTTGAGGTTCGAACATTGGGGTGCGCATGAAGATCTCCCCCCTCTCTAGCTCACACACTCAACGATCTCACGGTCTAGCTTCGACGAACCCAAAGAACACGGGACACAATATTTATACTGGTTTGGGCCACTGTTGTGGTGTAATACCCTACT
Organism: Triticum dicoccoides; assembly: GCF_002162155.2. Taxonomy (NCBI): domain Eukaryota; kingdom Viridiplantae; phylum Streptophyta; class Magnoliopsida; order Poales; family Poaceae; genus Triticum; species Triticum dicoccoides. The sequence continues at coordinate 332,114,481 of NC_041390.1, read as the reverse complement.
CCAGTGTGGTGTGGTGGATTGCCTCTTGGGCTGTGGATGAACAGTTACAAGGGAAGAACAGCCTCCTGAGGAGAGGTGTTCTTGTGGTTGGTGAGCTTGTGTGTTTGAGGAAGATCTAGATCCTCTCTCCCTTCCACACCAGTTGCCTCTACTATGGTGGTGGCTAGTCCTATTTATAGAGGCCCTGGCCCCCTTCCCAAATATTGAGCGGGAAGGGTTCCCACAATGGCAAAATTCGAAGGGAGACAACTAGTACAAGTTATCCTGACAAAAGTAGTCTTCGCCTTCCAAAGGCTCTGGTGGTGACGCCGTCTTGGGCTCCATGGTGACCTCCGTCCTGCTGTCCTACTGGTCTTGGTCTTGTTGCACCAATATGGAAACCTTTGCCTAATGCCTTGGAACTCCTCTCCTGCGCTTGACTCCTTAGCACCAAAGAGGAAGCGAGGACACCGCGCTTGCTGGCGCCCGCATAGCGCCCGCCTGGCCTTGATCGTCATGGCTTACATCATTGGAACCTCGCGAGGTTTGCCTTGCCTTGATCTCTCCGCCCCTCGTGAGCCAGCCTGGTGAGGCCGCCCCTGAAGAGGTCTTGCATCGTCTGCCTCGCGAGGCTTGGTCCCTCGCGAGGGTCTTGAATGTTTGCTGGTGAAGATGGCCATACGGTGCCGCTGGAGGAGCCACGCTGAGGGCCGCAGGGAGGCAAGCCTGGGGACCCCTGTTCCCAGAACACCGACAGTAGCCCCCTGGCCCAAGGCGCGCTCAGGCTTGGCTTCGAGGCGAAGCCAAAGGGCAAGTCCGGAGCACCGCAGGCCCCAACAGCCTGCGGCCTTGGTCGACGCGTGGTGACTGATTGGACGTGGGCATCTCTGCTTCCCCATGCAGCCTCGGCAACTGCCCGACTTGACGGGTCCTTGCTGCATGCAGGAAAAAGATCATTATTACCTTAGATTGTGGAGTCCGGTGGTTGGCACCCCTTGGCTATAAATGGGAAGTGGGGGCGGAGCACCCATCACCCGTCTCTTCCTCGCTTCCCCCGCTTCTTCTTCTTCTGCCTTGCTCCACTCCTTGCAGCAACGCTCATGGCGCCTGTGAAGAGGCTCTCAGCCGCAGAGAAGGGGAAAGCTCGCCAGGATGGGCCTGGCTCACCACCGCCCAAGAGGGGGCACGGTCGTCCCTGCAAGCACGCTGCGACCCCCGCCGTGGCCCCTCGCAACCGTGGTGGCGCCTCTTCGCTCGGTGGTGGCCGCCCAGGTCGTGGCAGCCCCTTTGATGAGGTGAGGCGCGCCATGGTTGCGCGCCCTCGCCGACCACGCTTCCACTTGGTGGAGGTGATGCCGGAGTTCATCGTGTGGTCGGAGAACCCGGCTGGCACCTGGCTTCAGCTCCCGCGGTTCTTCATCGGCGAACTGCTATTCGCAGGTCCAGGTGGTCTCTGGCTGTAGGCGGACGGTTGCTGCAGCAGGGCCTCATGGGTCCCAGTGGAGATCTCCGCCGCGGGCAATGCGGTCCTGGCCCGTGGCTGGCAGATATTCGCCCGCGCGCATGGGCTGGGCAGGCGGTGTGCCCTCCAGTTCAAGTAAAACGGCAATGCGACCCTCTTCGTGAGGGTGTTTGGGGAACATGGTCACCGTGCCGGGTGCTGCCCCGAGGACAACGACGGTGACGAGGTGCTCGGCCTTGGCGATGGTCGTGACGAGGAGGGAGGCAGGCCCGGCCGTGTCTCATCTAGCTACGGCGACTATTCTTCCGGTGGCAGCTCCAGTAGTGGTGGCTACGACCAGCCGCCGCGCCCGCTTCGAAGGTGCCAGCGGGTCGGCTCGTCGCCGCGCTCCGATGAAGCGCGAGGAGGGATCCGACTGAGCTCAGGAGAGCTCCGCGAGCCCGTCCTCACGACCTGCCACAGGAGCATGTCCTGCTTTTGTTTCGTTCTTCCTTTCCTTCCTGCATTAGAGAAGGACAAGTATGGGGCGCCACGGGAGCGTGCAGAAAACTATGATTTCTGGGTTGTTATGCTGTGTTTATCATTCGTGTGCTGTGTTGCGACGTCATGATTTATGCATGGGCGCATAGAAGGACTTACCTCGATGCAACTGAAGTAGATCCCGCTTCGCGAGACACGCGTTTCTCCGTACCCGATGAGGAAGAACTGCGAAAATTTGCTAGGAGATCCGTACCTAGTCCACGTCGTTGTAGCCTGCTGGCTAGCGCGCGTCACCCGCGTATGGCCACGACCCAGCACCTTGTGTCGCGGTACCCGAGGGGCACAGATCGAGGGGGTGTGCCAGCTTGCAGCTCGAACGAGGGTGCCTCATGAAATACAGACAAAATGCTCACGAGGGTGCGAGGTGCACCTGTCCAGCCCCCTCGCGAGGGACGCGAGAAAGGGTACAGGCCAAACGAAGAACCGAAGGCAAAAACAAGGGAAGAATCGAAGGATCAAGATCAGCAAGCGAAACTGGAAAGCAAATTTCGATTAAAGAGGGGCAAGCCAACTGCAGAAAGCAAATGAAAAGCCGTGTCCAGCACCCAGTCTAGTCTTCTTGTCTTCTCACCACCGCGGAGCTAAGTGCTGCCACTAGTCGTGGGAGGGAGCCCCCAGGGCCCGAGGGCGGCACTCCTAAGACTCCGGGGCGTGTACAGCCCCACATATTATTACGTGAGAGTGTCACGAGCGAAGATTCTTCATAGGCACTGGGCCTTGCTTCACAGGCGCTGGGCCTTGCTTCATGGGTAGAACTTCCTAAGGTGTTGGATGTTCCAGGCGTTCTGGATGGGGACCCCGTCCTATGTCTCCAGGCGCGCGGCGCTAGGCCTAGAGACGTGGGCGACCCGAAATGGGCCCTCCCACATGGGCGAGAGCTTGTGTAGCCCTTCCCTGGAGAGCACCCGCCTCAGGACAAGGTCATCCACCTCAAGCGTCCTGGAGCGGACACTGCGGCAGTGGTACCGCCACAGTGCCTGCTGGTACCGCGCAGCTTAGAGCGAGGCTTCACGGCGACGTTCCTCCCCCAGCACAAGATCCATCCCCCGCATGGCGTCCTGCCGCGTTTCATCAAACGCCAAGACCCGCATGGAGCGATGCTTGACCTCGTGTGGGAGACCCGCTTCTGCTCCGTAGACGAGGAAGAAGGGGGTCTCGCCTGTCGCCCTGGTGACGGTGGTGCGGATGGACCACAACACGGACTGGAGCTCATCGTGCCAACCCCTGCCGTAGGCCTCGAGCTTCTTCTTGTAGGTCCTGAGGACTTCCGCGTTGGCGCTCTCGGCTTGACCATTGCTCCTGGGGTGTGCCACGGAGGCGTAGCAGATCTCGTCCCAAGGTTACCACAATACGTTTTGAAGAGATTGCTAGTGAACTGCAAACCGTTGTCGGTGATGATGTGGTTAGGGACCCCAAATGGACTCACAATGCTCTTGATGAACTTGACTGCTGACCCAGCTGGATGGTGTGGACGGCTTCCACTTCCGCCCACTTGGTGAACTTGTCGATGGCGATGTAGAGGTAGCAGTAACCTCCAGGCGCTCGAGGGAATGGACCCAGGATATCCATCCCCCGGACCGCGAATGGCCATGAGAGCAGGATAGTCTGGAGGCCCTGAGCCGGCTGGTGGATCTGATTGGCGTGGAATTGGCAAGCCTCTCAGGACTTCACCAACTCGGCCGCGTCGTTGAGTGTTGTGGGCCAGTAGAACCCGCTGCGGAAAGCCTTGCCGACCAGGGTGCGTGATGATGAGTGGTGCCCACACTCTCCGCCATGTATGTCAGCCAGCAACTCCTTCCCCTATTCCCTTGAAATGCATCGTAGAGAAACATCATTTGGCCGCATCCTGTATAGCTCACCGTCCGGAATGCAGTACACCGTAGATTGTCGGGCCACACGTTCCGCGTCTTCCTCCTTCTCCAGTAGCGTGCCTTGTGTCAGGTATGCCTTGAACTCTTCGATCCAGCTCCCCTCCTGAGGCTCTAGTGCTAAGAGGAGGCGCGCTCCTAAGGTCGGGCCATGGGCGGGGGCTCCCGAGACGGGCGGTTGAGGGAGCTCCTCCTGAGGTGGCGCTAGCTCCGTACGGTGAGGTGCTGCTGAAGGCTTGAAGAGTCGTTCCTCGAAGACGCTAGGCTCTTGGGGCAGCCGCTTGGATGCTCTTCCGGCGATGTCATCGGCCTCTTGGTTGGTGCCACGTGGCACATGCTGCAGCTCCAGGCCCAAGAAGTGCTTCTCCATTTTGCATACCTCCACGAGATATGCATCCAGGTGCTTGTCATTTGGCCCGTACACCTTGTTGGAGAAGTTGACGAGGAGCTTCGAGTCTTGCTTGACAGTGAGGCTTTTCAATCCCAGAGCTGCCGCCTCCTTGAGGCCGGCGATGAGGCCCTCGTACTCTACGATGTTGTTGGAGACCTTCTCGCCCCGTTGGAAGTAGAGCTGCATGACGTCGTAAAGCTTGTCTTGAATGGGCGAGATGAGTACGACTCCATCCCCCGCGCCCTGGCACGTGAACGTGCCATCGAAGTACATGACCCAGCCGTCTGGCGCTTCATTACCTAGTGAGAGGGATCAGTTTTCGCCTGCTTCAAGCTCCGGTGTATCGGTCCATTCTGCCACAAAATCGGCAAGTGCAACCCCCTTGATGACCCTGGTTGTGCTGAACTCCAAGTCAAACTCTTGCAGCTCGATGTTCCACTCGGTGACTCTCCCCACGGCATTGGGACTCCTGAGCACTCTCTCCTACGGGTAGGCTGAGACAACCTTGATGGGGTGACCCTGGAAGTAGTGGCGCAGCTTACGCGAGGCCACCAGGAGCGTGAGCAAGAGCTTCTGAGGCATGGGGTATCGCGCCCTCGCATCTCGCGGCACTGTGCTGACGAAGTATACTGGGTGCTCGACAAGGGTCGGAGAGCTGACAAAGTTTTTGGCTCCCAGGGACTGAGGTGTTTCCTGTGGATCTCCAGCTCCTGTGGCTTGACATCTAGCTGGTCGAGCCGCCGCCTCAGGAACATCGTCTTGGCGTTGTGCAACCTTATCCGGCTTGGCGACTTCGTTTGGCGAGCCCTTGACTTGGGGCTCCTCTCTGAGGGCCACCAACGCCGCGCTAGCAGAATGGGGTGTGGCAGACAGGTAGAGTACCAAGGGCTCGCGAGGACGAGGCGCCACCATCACCGCCGGGCTGGTCAAATATCTCTTGAGGTCTTGAAATGTTAGGTCGGCCTTGGGGGTCCACTCGAATGGACCTTTCTTCTTCATCAGCTTGAAGAACGGTAGGGCGCGCTCCCCCAACTTGGAGAAGAAGCGCCCTAGAGAAGTCACGTAGCTTGCAAGCTTCTACATCTCCTTGAGGTTTTGTGGTGGAATCATGCCTTCGATTGCCTTGACCTTCTCCTGGTTGGCCTCGATCCCTCTACGGGATACGAGGAAGCCTAGCAGCTTGCCGGAAGGGACACAAAACACACACTTCTCCGGATTGAGCCATAGTTCCACCTGGCACAGGCTCACGAAGGTCTCCTCCACGTCCTGAATCAAAGTTCTTGCTCCCTGAGACTTTACCATGATGTCGTCGACATAGGCCTCAGCGTTCCTCCCGAGTTGCCGCCCCAAGGTGATGTGCATCAGCCGCTGGAAGGATGCTCCTGTGTTGTGCAGTCCGAATGGCATGAAGTGTAGCAGTACAGGCCACATGGGGTTAAAAAAGTTGTCTTCTCCACATCTTCCACTGCCATCTTGATCTGGTGGTATCCTGGGAACGCATCTAGGATGCACAGCAGGTCACACTCCGCGGCGGAGTCAACAATCTGGTCGATGCGCGGCAGCGGAAACGGGTCCTGAGGACAGGCCTTGTTGAGCTTGGTGAAGTTGACACACATGCATTACTTTCCTCCTTTCTTTGACACAACGACTGGATTTGCCAGCCACTCTAGGTACCGGACCACATGAATGACACCTGCTGCCTCCAGCTTACGGGTTTCCTGAACGATGAAAGACTGCTTCTCCGTGGATTGTCGCCTCGCCTTCTGCTTCATAGGGTGCACATTGGGGCACACCCTCATATGATGTTCAATTACTCCTCTCGGGACCCCAACTAGCTTCTTGGGCTCCCACGCGAATACTTCCTTGTTCGTTCACAGGAAGTCCACCAACTCTTTCTCTTGAGCTGGGGCAAGGTCGGCGCCTATGATAGAGATAGCGCCGGAGGCCCCATTCACGTCGACCGGTACAGCTTCATCTTGGGTTGACCCTGAGTGGACAACTGCTTCTTCTTGGTCGGCGCAACCCCCTTGGCCTTGGGCATGGCCTTGTCGGCCGGGCAAGCTGCCGACGTGGCCCTGAAGGCTAGCTTGAGGGCCACCACTGCTTCCATGGTATCCCCGGCCAAGGTAAGGACGCCATTGCTTCCTAGCATCTTCATGAGGTCGTAGGCGGGGTGGGTTGCCTCCATGAACTAGGCCAGCGCCGTGTACCCGAGGATGGCATTATACGGCAAACTAATGCAGGCGATGTCGAAGTCGATTAGCTCGGTGCGGTAGTTGTCGCGCGTGCCGAAAGTCTCGGGGAGGCGCATCTACCCCAGGGGGTTGGAGGAGCCACCGCCGACTCCGGAGAAGGACCGGCTGGGGTGGAGCCGCTCGAGCGGTACATGAAGGAGACAAAAGGCCTCCACAGAGAACATGTTGAGGCCGGCGCTGCCGTCGATGAGGGTCTTGGTGACGGCTACACTACATATGGTCAGCGTGCAAAGCATCAGAAGCACACCCGAGCCGACGGTGTTGAGTGGGTGATCTCCTAAGTCGAAGATCAGGTCCGCCTTGGGCACCGCCCACCCCGGGGGAGCCACCTGCCGCGTGGAGGTGGCACTAATCTGGCGAATGATCGGCTTGATGTGACGGTCCGAGGGTGGCCCCTGCGAGCCACCGAGGAGAGCCGCGACGCCCGGGGTGCTGGTCCACCGAAGCTGTTGGAAATATGCCCTAGAGGCAATAATAAAAGTATTATTATTATATTTCCTTGTTCATGATAATTGTCTTTTATTCATGCTATAACTGTATTATCCGGAAATCGTAATACACGTGTGAATACATAGACCACAATATGTCCCTAGTGAGCCTCTAGTTGACTAGCTCGTTGTGATCAAAAGATAGTCATGGTTTCCTGGCTATGGACATTGAATGTCGTTGATAACGGGATCACATCATTAGGAGAATGATGTGATGGACAAGACCCAATCCTAAGCATAGCACAAAGATCGTGTAGTTCGTTTGCTAGAGCTTTGCCAATGTCAAGTATCTCTTCCTTCGACCATGAGAGCGTGTAACTCCTAGATACCGTAGGAGTGCTTTGGGTGTATCAAACGTCACAACGTAACTGGGTGACTATAAAGGTGCACTACAGGTATCTCTGAAAGTATCTATTGTTTTATGCGGATCGAGACTGGGATTTGTCACTCCGTGTAAACGGAGAGGTATCTCTGGGCCCACTCGGTAGGACATCATCATATGCGCAATGTGACCAAGGAGTTGATCACGGGATGATGTGTTACGGAACGAGTAAAGTGACTTGCCGGTAACGAGATTGAACAAGGTATTGGATACCGACGATCGAATCTCGGGCAAGTAAAATACCGCTAGACAAAGGGAATTGTATACGGGATCGATTGAGTCCTTGACATCGTGGTTCATCCGATGAGATCATCGTGGAACATGTGGGAGCCAACATGGGTATCCAGATCCCGCTGTTGGTAATTGACCGGAGAACGTCTCGGTCATGTCTGCATGTCTCCCGAACCCGTAGGGTCTACACACTTAAGGTTCGATGACGCTAGGGTTATAAAGGAAGCTTGTATGTGGTTACCGAATGTTGTTCGGAGTCCCGGATGAGATCCCGGACGTCACGAGGAGTTCCGGAATGGTCCGGAGGTAAAGATTTATATATAGGAAGTACTGTTTCGGCCATCGCGACAAGTTTCGGGGTCATCGGTATTGTACCGGGACCACCGGAAGGGTCCCGGGGGCCCACCGGGTGGGGCCACCTGCCCCGGGGGTCCACATGGGCTGTAGGGGGTGCGCCTTGGCCTACATGGGCCAAGGGCACCAGCCCCAAGAGGCCCATGCGCCTAGGGAACCCTAGAGGGAAGAGTCCTCAAGGGGGAAGGCACCTCCGAGGTGCCTTGGGGAGGATGGACTCCTCCCCCCTCTTGGCCGCCGCACCAGATGCCATCTGGAGGCTGGCCGCCGCCCCTTGGGGTGGGAAACCCTAAAGGGGGCGCAGCCCTCCCCTTCCCCTATATATATGAGGCCTAGGGGCTGCCCATAACACATGATTTGATCTCTGGTTGGTGCAGCCCTGCCCCTCTCCCTCCTCCTCTTCTCCCATGGTGCTTGGCGAAGCCCTGCGGGATTACCACGCTCCTCCACCACCACCACGCCGTTGTGCTGCTGCTGGATGGAGTCTTCCTCAACATCTCCCTCTCTCCTTGCTGGATCAAGGCGTGGGAGACGTCACCGGGCTGTACGTGTGTTGAACGCGGAGGTGCCGTCCGTTCGGCACTTGATCATCGGTGATCTGAATCACGACGAGTACGACTCCATCAACCCCGTTCACTTGAATGCTTCCGCTTAGCGATCTACAAGGGTATGTAGATGCACTCCCCTTTCTACTCGTTGCTGGTCTCTCCATAGATAGATCTTGGTGTTACGTAGGAAATTTTTTGAATTTCTGCTACGTTCCCCAACAGTGGCATCATGAGCTAGGTCTATTGCGTAGATTCTTTGCACGAGTAGAACACAAAGTAGTTGTGGGCGTTGATGTTGTTCAATATGCTTACCGTTACTAGTCCAATCTTGTTTCGACGGTATTTTGGGATGAAGCGGCCCGGACCGACCTTACACGTACTCTTACGTGAGACAGGTTCCACCGATTGACATGCACTTGGTGCATAAGGTGGCTAGCGGGTGCCAGTCTCTCCCACTTTAGTCGGAACGGATTCGATGAAAAGGGTCCTTATGAAGGGTAAATAGCAATTGGCATATCACGTTGTGGTTTTGCGTAGGTAAGAAACGTTCTTGCTAGAAACCCATAGCAGCCACGTAAAACATGCAACAACAATTAGAGGACGTCTAACTTGTTTTTGCAGGGTATGCTTTGTGATGTGATATGGCCAAAAGGATGTGATGAATGATATATGTGATGTATGAGATTGATCATGTTCTTGTAATAGGATTCACGACTTGCATGTCGATGAGTATGACAACCGGCAGGAGCCATAGGAGTCGTCTTTATTTTTTGTATGACCTGCGTGTCATTGAAGAACGCCATGTAAACTACTTTACTTTATTGCTAAACGCGTTAGTCATAGAAGTAGAAGTAGTCGTTGGCGTGACAACTTCATGAAGACACGATGATGGAGATCATGATGATGGAGATCATGGTGTCATGCCGGTGACAAGATGATCATGGAGCCCCGAAGATGGAGATCAATGGAGCTATATGATATTGGCCATATCATGTCACAACTATATAATTGCATGTGATGTTTATTATGTTTATGCATCTTGTTTACTTAGGACGACGGTAGTAAATAAGATGATCCCTTACAAAATTTCAAGAAGTGTTCTCCCCTAACTGTGCACCGTTGCTACAGTTCGTCGCTTCTAAGCACCACGTGATGATCGGGTGTGATGGATTCTTACGTTCACATACAACGGGTGTAAGACAGTTTTACACAGCGAAAACACTTAGGGTTAACTTGACGAGCCTAAGCATGTGCAGACATGGCCTCGGAACACGGAGACCGAAAGGTCGAGCATGAGTCGTATAGTAGATACGATCAACATGAAGATGTTCACCGACGTTAACTAGTCCGTCTCACGTGATGATCGGACACGGCCTAGTTGACTCGGATCATGTAATCACTTAGATGACCAGAGGGATGTCTATCTGAGTGGGAGTTCATTAGATGAACTTAATTATCCTGAACATAGTCAAAAGACCTTTTGCAAATTATGTCGTAGTTCACGCTATAGTTCTACTGTTTTAGTTATGTTCCTAGAGGAAATATAGTTGAAAGTTGATAGTAGCGATTATGCGATCACTAGAACGCTTATGTCCTTGATGCACTGCTCAGTGTGCTGAACCCCAAACGTCGTTTGTGGATGTTGCGAACATCGGACATACACGTTTTGATAACTACGTGATAGTTCAGTTAAACGGTTTAGAGTTGAGGCACTAAAGATGTTTTCGAAACGTCACGGAACATATGAGATGTTTCGAGGGCTGAAATTGGGATTTCAGGCTCGTGCCCACGTCAAGAGGTATGAGACCTCCGACGATTTTCTTAGCCTGCAAACTAAGGGAGAAAAGCTCAATCGTTGAGCTTTGTGCTCAGATTGTCTGAGTGCAACAATCACTTGAATCGAGTGGGAGTTGATCTTCCAGATGTGATAGTGATGTTTCCCCAAAGTCATTGCCACCGAGCTGCTAGAGCTTTGTGATGAACTATAACATATCAGGGATAGATATGATGATCCTTGAGGTATTCGCGATGTTTTGACACCGCGAAAGTAGAAATCAAGAAGGAGCATCAATTGTTGATGGTTGGTGAAACCACTAGTTTCAAGAAGGGCAAGGGCAAGAAGGGATACTTCATGAAACGGCAAATCAGCTGCTGCTCTAGTGAAGAAACCCAAGGTTGAACCCAAACCCGAGACTAAGTGCTTCTGTAATAAGGGGAACAGTCACTAGAGCAGAATTACCCTAGATACTTGGTAGATGAGAAGGCTGGCAAGGTCGATAGAAGTATATTGGATATACCTTATGTTAATGTGTACTTTACTAGTATTCCTAGTAGCACCAGGGTATAAGATACCGGTTCGGTTGCTAAGTGTTAGTAACTCAAAATAAAAGCTACGGAATAAACGAAGACTAGCTAAAGGTGAGCTGACGATATATGTTGGAAGTGTTTCCAAGTTTGATGTGATCAAACATCGCACGCTCCCTCTACCATCAAGATTAGTATTAAACCTGAATGGTTCATTAAATCTCGATCGTAGTGATACACATTTTCATGCCAAAAGATATAAGATAGTAACGATAGTACCACTTACTTGTGGCACTGCCATGTAAGTCATAATGGTATAAAATGCATGAAGAAGCTCCATGTTGATGGATCTTTGGACTCACTCGTTTTGAAAAGTTTGAGACATGCGAACCATGTCTATTGGTGTATATGCATGAAGAAACTCCATGCAAATGGACCGTTCGGACTCACTTGATTTTGAATCACTTGAGATATGCAAATCATACCACATAGGCAAGATGACTGAAAAGCCTCGGTTTCAATGAGATGGAACAAGAAAGCAACTTGTTGGAAGTAACACATTTTGATGTGTGCAGTCCAATAAGTGCTGAGGCATGCAGTGAATATCGTTATGTTCTTACTTCACAGATGATTCGAGTAGATGTTGAGAATATTTACTTGATGAAACACAAGTCTGAATTATTGAATGGTTCAAGTAATTTCAGAGTGAAGTAGAAGATCATTGTGACAAGAGGATAAAATGTCTATGATATGATCATAGAGATGAATATCTGAGTTACGAGTTTTGGCACACAATTAAGACATTGTGGAAATTGTTCCGCAATTAATACCGCCTGGAACACCATAGTGTGATGGTGTGTCCGAACATCATAGTTGCACCCTATTGGATATGGTGCGTACCATGATATCTCTTATCGAATTACCACTATCGTTCATGGGTTAGGCATTAAAGACAACCACATTCACTTTAAATAGGGCACCACGTAATTCCGTTGAGACGACACCGTTTGGAGAAACCTAAGTTGTCGTTTCTTAAAGTTTTGGGGCTGCGACGCTTATGTGAAAAAGTTTCAGGATTAAGCTCGAGCCCAAAGCGGATAAAATGCATCTTCATAGGACACCCAAAACAGTTGGGTATACCTCCTAATTCAGATCCGAAAGCAATATGAATTGTTTCTAAAATCGGGTCCTTTATCGAGGAAAGGTTTCTCTCGAAAGAGTTGAGTGGGAGGATGGTGGAGACTTGATGATGTTATTGAACCATCACTTCAACCAGTGTGTAGCAGGGCACAGGAAGTTGTTCCCGTGGCACCTACACCAACTGAAGTGAAAGCTTATGATATTGATCATGAAGTTTCGGATCAAATCACTGCCGTACCTCGTAGGGTGACAAGGATACGTACTACTTCAGAGTGGTACGGTAATCCTGTCTTGGAAGTCATGTTGCTGGACAACAATGAACCTACGAGCTATGGAGAAGCGATGGTGGGCCTGGATTCCGATAAATGACTCGAGGCCATAAAATCCAAGAACGGATCCATGGACTTTGGTGGACTTGCCCGATGATCGGCATGCCATTAAGATAAATGGATCTTTAAGAAGAAGACGGACGTGGATGGTAATGTCACCGTCTATGAGGCTCGACTTGTGGCGAAGAGTTTTTCACAAGTTCAAGGAGTTGACTACAATGAGATTTTCTCATCCGTAGCGATGCTTAAGTCCGTCGGAATCATGTTAGCATTAGCTGCATTTATGAAATCTGGCAGACGGATGTCAAAACGAGTTTCCTTACCAGTTTTTCGTAAGGAAAGGTTGTATGTAATATAATCAGAAAGTTTTTGTCGATCCTAAGGATGCTAAAAGGTATGCTAGCTCCAGCGATCCTTCTAAGGACTGGAGTGAGCATCTCGGAGTTGGAATGTATGCTTTGATGATGATCAAAGATTTTGGGTTTGTACAAAGTTTATGAGAAACTTGTATTTCCAAAGAAGTGAGTGGGAGCACTATAGAATTTCTGATGAGTATATGTTGTTGACATATTGTTGATCAGAAATGACGTAGAATTTCTGGAAAGCATATAGGGTTATTTTGAAAGTGTTTTTCAATGGAAAGCCTGGATTAAGCTGCTTGAGCATTGAGCATCAAGATCTATAAGGATAGATCAAAACGCTTAATGGTACTTTCAAATGAGCACATACCTTGACATGATCTTGAAGGTATTCAAGAAGGATCAGTCAAAGAAGAAGTTCTTGCCTGGATTGTAAGGTACGAAGTTAAGACTTAAAGCTCGACCACGGCAGAATAGAGAGAAAGGACGAAGGTCGTCCCCTATGCTTAAGACATAGGCTCTTCAGTATGCTATGCTGTGTACCGCACCTGAAGTGTGCCTTGCCATGAGTCAGTCAAGGGGTACAAGAGTGATCCAAGAATGGCTCACAAGACAGCGGTCAAAGTTATCCTTAGAAATTAGTGGACTAAGGAATTTTCTCGATTATGGAGGTGGTAAAAGAGTTCGTCGTAAAGGGTTACGACGATGCAAGCTTGACACCTATCCGGATAGCTCTGAGTAGAGAGACCGGATACATATAATGGAGCAATAATTTAGAATAGCTCCAAGTAGAACAGTTGTTTGGAATAGCTCCAAATAGAGCGTGGTAGCTGCATCTAGGAGATGACATAGAGATTTGTAAAGCACACACGGATCTGAAAGGTTCAGACCTGTTGACTAAAACCTCTCTCACAAGCAATATGATCAAACATAAAACTCATTGAGTGTTAATCACATAGTGATGTGAACTAGACTACTGACTCTAGTAAACTCTTGGGTATTAGTCACATGGCGATGTGACCTGTGAGTGTTAATCACATGGCGATGTGAACTAGATTATTGACTCTAGTGCAAGTGGGAGACTGTTGGAAATATGCCCTAGAGGCAATAATAAAAGTATTATTATTATATTTCCTTGTTCATGATAATTGTCTTTTATTCATGCTATAACTGTATTATCCGGAAATCGTAATACATGTGTGAATACATAGACCACAATATGTCCCTAGTGAGCCTCTAGTTGACTAGCTCGTTGTGATCAAAAGATAGTCATGGTTTCCTGGCTATGGACATTGGATGTCGTTGATAACGGGATCACATCATTAGGAGAATGATGTGATGGACAAGACCCAATCCTAAGCATAGCACAAAGATCGTGTAGTTCGTTTGCTAGAGCTTTGCCAATGTCAAGTATCTCTTCCTTCGACCATGAGAGCGTGTAACTCCTAGATACCGTAGGAGTGCTTTGGGTGTATCAAACGTCACAACGTAACTGGGTGACTATAAAGGTGCACTACAGGTATCTCCAAAAGTATCTATTGTTTTATGCGGATCGAGACTGGGATTTGTCACTCCATGTAAACAGAGAGGTATCTGTCACACCCTAGCTAGTTATGCATTAGAGTGTTGCATCATGTTTACTCATTCATCAGAAACTTGAAATGGGGATGACAGAACCCCCAGTCCCCTCTGAAACCAACTAGGGTTTACTAAAATAATTTTTCAATGAACCTGAAATGCCCTTCTAAAATGTCCATCATTTTTGCCTTGGTTCAGAACCTCTGCCAAAAGTGGTGCACACTTTCCTAGGCCATCCTAGGGTTTTGAATTAAATCATAACTATTTGAATTTGGGCATTTAAAATTATATAAAATATTTAAATGCTCAAATATCTCCAAACTAAAATGTTTCATGTTGGAAATAATCCAACTATGGACCAGGAGTAGTTTGGTGATTTTTGGAGTTGCCTAGGTATTTTATTTAATTCAACAAAGTTGCAGTTATATTAAATAAAAACAGAAAACAGAAAAGAAAGGGGAAGACTTACCTGTGCGGCCCAGCCCAGCCGGCCCAGCACTGTGCTGGCCCGTGCCAGCCAGCTGTTCCCCTCGCCAGAGCAGGCAGGGAGGTGAGCATGGCGCGCCCGAGCTCGCCACGCACCACCCAGCCTCTCTGCATCGCCCTGGTCGCCGTTGCGCCGCGTGGATCGTCTTCTGGTCGTCGCCCCGACCTCGCCGACACCCCATTCACTCTCCCCCGGCTCTCCCTCACTCTCTCTCTCTCACGGCCGAAGCTCACCGTCGCCGCCGTTCGCCTTAGCCACCGTCTCCGACCACCCCTCGCTTCCCCGACCAGCTCAGAAGCTCCGCCTCGACTCCTTCTTCCTCCCCACCGCTCCACGGGTCCCCGGAAGCCCTGCATCGCCGCCACGTCGCTGTTCCCCTCTTCGGACTCCGACCATCGTCGCCGTCAAATTCGTCGTCTCCGACGCGTCCCCGAGCCCGCTTCGACGCCCACTGCAACCGCGGTGAGCTACGCCACCGTTTCCCCCTTCTCCCCTGCTCTCTCCCGACCCCTAGGCCCTAGCCCCACCGCGGCCGAAAGCTTCACGCCGCCGGCGATGTCGCCGTCGTGGCCACGATCGCCGTAGCGCCCAACCGAGCACGCCATCGTGCTCCACATCTCACTAGGAGCACGTAGCACGCTCCAACACCCCCCCTAACACCCTGCAACACCGTTCCCGTGCACGACCGAACCCCGGCCGCCGCAGCCGAGCCCGCCGCCGTCGACTCCGGCCACCCCGACCCCAACGGACTCCGCCAAGAGCCGCGGGTCGTCCTCAGCTTCACTCCGGTGGCCTCCGCGGTTCATTTGGTGGCCGAAACGACCAAAACCACTATCGCCGCCGCACTGATGGTCGCCGCCGGCCAGAACTCCGGCGAGCTGACATGGCCTAGTTAATTAGCCACTAAACCACCACCTACTGACGCTGACAAGTGGGCCCCAGGGCTTAGTCAAAGCTAACCAGCCCGGGTCAACACGGGATTAGCCCCTGTGTCACTGACGTGTGGACCCCACACGTCAGGTTTGACCCGAGCCAGCCCTGTTGACCTGCTGATGTCACTGTGACGTCAGGCTGACGCAGTAAATGATATTTCTGGATTTAAATTAAATCAGGAAATTCCAGAATATTAATTAAACTTCAAAAAATCATAACTTTTATTCTGTAACTCCAAATTGGACAAATTATATATGAAAAATGATCAGAAAAATCCAATCTATCCATCTGTACTATTTTCATGCATGATCCAACAAGTTAAATGGATGTTTTAATCAGAACAAGGAAAAGCACTTTAAAAGGCCATATTTGAAATTGAAATTTGAATCTTTGATTCAAATTTGTTCAAACCCTTCTGGCTTTAGTTGCATTAGCCCAACACACTCATATTGCCATGTTTCATGCATGCATCATATTGTTGCACATTGTTTGGTGATGCCTGTGTATCGTTATCCTTTACGACAGGATCTGTCCCCGAGGAGTACCGTGACTACCCTAACGAAGAACCGTATCCGTGCATCGAACCATCAGGCAAGCAACCAACCATTTGATCATATCGATACAATCCCATGTTCTCGCTCCTGCTCTCTTTTACTGCACTAAGACAACGCGATTCAAACTGCTGTGTGCTACGGTAGTTGAACCCATTTCCTCTGCATGACCTGTCATTGCCACAGTAACTAGATGAAACCCACTAGCATGTGTAGGAGTTGATTGAGCCATATGTATGTGTTGTTCCTACCTTGCTATGCCTGCTATGCTTAGAGTCGTGTCAGGTCTGGTTCATCTGGGTGATGGGCTAGAGTGAAATGATTATGTCGGTAATGAGAGTGGTGTGGTGAACACGATTTGGTAAAGGTATCGATGAGAGGCCATGTAGGAGTACATGGTGGGTTGTTTCATTGAAGCCGACCTTAAGCACTGAGATCTGTATGTGTGATTTAAGAATCAGCTACTACCATGCATTGGGCCCGAAACCAATGGACCCTCTCGACTTCTTATTCACCCTAGCTCTCCGTCCAGGAGTTGCAAGTAGTTTCTGGTGTTTGTAGCCTACTGGAGGCCGTGGACAGCGCTGACCGTAGGGGTGGGCTGTGATGCGGTAGGTACGTGGCCGGGTGTACCGAATACCCGTTAGGTATCTCGGGAACCCTGTTCACATCGTTCGGGGCCGTATGGGAAACCTCGGCCGGACTCCCTGCGGATGGAACCTGAATAGGCGATAAACCTGGACTGGAGGCTTAGGTGATTAGGTAGGTCGTGGCCGACACCCACGTTGGGCTTCCGCTTGAAGGTTGCCGAGTACATGTCGTGTAAACGACGGTAAGTGGTGAGAGCGTGTATGAAGAAGTACCCCCTGCAGGGTTAACATGATCTATTCGAATAGCCGCGTCCGCGGTAAAGGACTACTTGGTTGCCTATACAGTTCATAGATAAGTAAATGGAAACTACTAAAAGCCTCAAGATAAGTGTGAGTGCCGAGGATGGCTCCTCCGTAGGAGGACGGAGGTGGATCCTCGGTAGTGTATTGAAGTGGTGAATAGTGGACTCGTGTGCGCAAAACTATTTCAAGTTGAAGTATCGTAGGATAGCCTAGCCAAGAGTCAAAGCTGGCTTGCTGCAATAACTCCACCAACCCTTCTTGATACTATGCATGTATGTAGGATCTGATGTAAGTCTTGCTGAGTACCTTTGTACTCATGTTGCTATAATCTACATTTTTACAGAAGACGCTGCAACCCCTTCTGATGGGTTCTATGTAGACGTTGACATCAACGAGTAGGCTAAAGACCCAGGTGGTGACCCTGAGCTTGTGAAGGACCACATAGTATAGCCAGAGGCTTTCCAAGCCTCTTTTATTTTACTAGTTGTCTGTACTCAGACAAGTCACTTCCGCTGCTGGCTTGTATGATTGTATGACTTGTATGTTGGGTCGTGAGACCCGTACCTTTGTGTATATGTTATGTATGGCTCACTGAGCCTTAGATAAAGTACTTGTGTCATAGAGTCATGTTGTGATGCTTCGTTGTATTTGCACATATCGAGCATATTGTGTGTATGATTGAAATGCTTGGTATGTGTGGAATCTGACTATCTAGTTGTTTATCTTTAGTAGCCTCTCTTACCGGGAAATGTCTCCTAGTGTTACCGCTGAGCCATGGTAGCTTGCTACTGCTCTGGAACACTTAGGCCGGCCGGCATGTGTCCTTCTTCGTTCCTGTGTCTGTCCCTTCGGGGAAATGTCACGCTTTGAGTACCGGAGTCCTGTTAGCCCGCTACAGCCCGGTTTACCGGAGTCCTGCTAGCCCAGTGCTACAGCCCGGACCCACTTGCTGATGACCGACACGTTCGAAGCTGGGTCATGGATGCCTGTCCCTGTAAGTCTGTGCCACTTTGGGTTTA
Source organism: Triticum dicoccoides (assembly GCF_002162155.2). NCBI lineage: Eukaryota > Viridiplantae > Streptophyta > Magnoliopsida > Poales > Poaceae > Triticum > Triticum dicoccoides. The sequence continues at coordinate 332,096,390 of NC_041390.1, read as the reverse complement.
CGACTAGTCATGTCAGCCCGGGCTCTTTATCATATGGATGCTAGCGACACTTTCATATACGCGAGCCAAAAGGCGCAAACGGTCCCGGGAAAAGGTAAGACGACACCCGTGGGGATACCGTGCGTGAGGCCGCAAAGTGATATGAGGTGTTACCAGCTAGATCGATGTGACATCGAGTCGGGGTCCTGACAGTATCTCTGGGCCCACTCGGTAGGACATCATCATATGCGCAATGTGACCAAGGAGTTGATCACTGGATGATGTGTTACGGAACGAGTAAAGTGACTTGCCGGTAACGAGATTGAACAAGGTATTGGATACCGACGATCGAATCTCGGGCAAGTAAAATACCGCTAGACAAAGGGAATTGTATACGGGATCGATTGAGTCCTTGACATCGTGGTTCATCCGATGAGATCATCGTGGAACATGTGGGAGCCAACATGGGTATCCAGATCCCGCTGTTGGTTATTGACCGGAGAACGTCTCGGTCATGTCTGCATGTCTCCCGAACCCGTAGGGTCTACACACTTAAGGTTCGATGACGCTAGGGTTATAAAGGAAGCTTGTATGTGGTTACCGAATGTTGTTCGGAGTCCCGGATGAGATCCCGGACGTCACGAGGAGTTCCAGAATGGTCCGGAGGTAAAGATTTATATATAGGAAGTACTGTTTCGGCCATCGCGACAAGTTTCGGGGTCATCGGTATTGTACCGGGACCACCGGAAGGGTCCCGGGGGCCCACCGGGTGGGGCCACCTGCCCCGGGGGGGCACATGGGCTGTAGGGGGTGCGCCTTGGCCTACATGGGCCAAGGGCACCAGCCCCAAGAGGCCCATGCGCCTAGGGAACCCTAGAGGGAAGAGTCCTCAAGGGGGAAGGCACCTCCGAGGTGCCTTGGGGAGGATGGACTCCTCCCCCCCTCTTGGCTGCCGCACCAGATGCCATATGGAGGCTAGCCGCCGCCCCTTGGGGTGGGAAACCCTAAAGGGGGCGCAGCCCTCCCCTTCCCCTATATATATGAGGCCTAGGGGCTGCCCATAACACATGATTTGATCTCTGGTTGGTGCAGCCCTGCCCCTCTCCCTCCTCCTCTTCTCCCATGGTGCTTGGCGAAGCCCTGCGGGATTACCACGCTCCTCCGCCACCACCACGCCGTTGTGCTGCTGCTGGATGGAGTCTTCCTCAACCTCTCCCTCTCTCCTTGCTGGATCAAGGCGTGGGAGACGTCACCGGGCTGTACGTGTGTTGAACGCGGAGGTGCCGTCCGTTCGGCACTTGATCATCGGTGATCTGAATCACGACGAGTACGACTCCATCAACCCCGTTCACTTGAACGCTTCCGCTTAGCGATCTACAAGGGTATGTAGATGCACTCCCCTTTCTACTCGTTGCTGGTCTCTCCATAGATAGATCTTGGTGTTACATAGGAAATTTTTTGAATTTCTGCTACGTTCCCCAACAGAAGCGTGTGATGAAGAGGTCGCGTAGCTCCTCCCAAGAGGCCACGGAAAATTCCGGCAGAGGGAGTAGCTAGGCGCGCGGCACGCCAGTGAGGGCCATCGAGAACCAGTTGGCCAAGATCTTGTCGTCGCCTCTAGCCTCCAAGATAGCCTCCTCACACGCCAGCAAAAAGGCCGCTGGATCCACCACACCATCGTAACGGGGCAGCATCTTCGGCTTGAATTTGTGCGGCCATTGCACCCGCCGCAAGGCAGGGGTGAAGGCTCGGAGCCCCACGGCGCCGCGGAGGGCGCCTGTCGATCCAGTCGGTGAAGAGGCGACGTGCATGAGAGTCGGTCGGAGAGGCGAGGCCGTCGAGGGGCGAAGCTTCGGCGCACCCCTACCTGGTGCGCCAAATTTTGGATTTCAGGTTGCGGCAAAACCCTTGTGGTTCGAACACTTAGGTGCGCATGAAGATCCCCCCCTCTCTAATACGCACACTCAACGATCTCACGGCTTAGCTTCGACGGACCCAAAGAACACGAGACACATGATTTATATTGGTTCGGGCCACCGTTGTGGTGTAATACTCTACTCTAGTGTGGTATGGTGGATAGCCTCTTGGGCTGTGAATGAATAGTTACAAGGGAAGAACAGCCTCCTGAGGAGAGGTGTTCTTGTGGTTGGTGAGCTTGTGTGTTTGAGGAAGATCTGGATCCTCTCTCCCTTCCAGACCAGTTGCCTATACTATGGTGGTGGCTAGTCCTATTTACAGAGGCCCTGGTCCTCTTCCCAAATATTGAGCGGGAAGGGATCCCAGAACGGCCAAATTCGAAGGGAGACAACTAGTACAAGTTATCCTGACAAAAGTAGTCTTCGCCTGCCAAAGGCTATGGTGGTGATGTCGTCTTGGGCTCCACGATGACCTCTGTCCTGCCTCCCTGCTGGTCTTGGTCTTGTTGCACCGATATGGAAACCCTTGCCTGATACCTTGGAACTCCTCGCCTGCACTTGTCTCCCTAGCACCAAAGAGGAAGCGAGGACACTGCGCTTGTTGGCGCTAGCCTGGCGCCCGCCTAGTCTTGATCATCATGGCTTACGTCATTGGAACCTCGCAAGGTTTGCCTTGCCTTGATCTCTCCGCCCCTCGCGAGCCAGCCTGGTGAGGCCGCCCCTGAGGAGGTCTCGAGTCGTCCGCCTCGCGTGGCTTGGCCCCTCGCGAGGGTCTTGAATGTTTGCTGGTAAAGATGTGTCGTACGGGGCCGCTGGAGGAGCCACGCTGCGGGCAGCAGGCAGGCCAGTCTGGGGACCCCCGTTCCCAGAATGCTGACAATCACCTCCCTAGTGATCACGGCCCGATAGTATAGCACGGCAAACGGACAAGAATGTAGGGCCACTGATGATAAACTAGCATCCTATACTAAGCATTTAGGAATGCATGTAAGGTATCAACAATTGTAGCAACAATGACAGGCTATGCAACAGAATAGGATTAACGGAAAGCAGTAACATGCTACACTACTCTAATGAAAGCAGTAGAGAGAAGAATAGGTGATATCTGGTGATCAGGGGGGCTTGCATGGTTGCTCTGGCAAGTAGGGGTCGTCAACAACGTAGTCGATCAGGGCACCAGCAGTGGCGTCAGTCTCGTAGTCTACTGGAGAGAAGAGGGGGAAGAAACAATGACTACAATGCAAACAGATGCATATCGATGCATGACATGACGAGTAAAAGTGCTAGGTGTTCCCTAACGCTGTAGGAGGTGATACCGGCGAAGGGGGAAAACAACCGGGAAAGTATCCCCGGTGTTTCATGTTTTCGGACAGATGAACCGGAGGGGGAAAGTTGCGTGTTCGCTATGCTAGGGATGTGTGGTGGACGAACGGGCTCCGTATTCGGACTCCTCTCGTCGTTCTGAGCAACTTTCATGTACAAAGTTTTCCCATCCGAGCTACAGTTTATTTTATATTAATTTTAAAAGATTTAAATCATTTTTAGGATTTATTTAATTATTTTAAATCAACATTATCCATAATAGTGTTTGCTGATGTCATCATGAGATCAGCATGATGTCAGCAGTCAACTGTGACCGTTGAGAGGTCAAACTGACGTGTGGGTCCCGCATGTCATACTCTGTTAACTAGTTAACTAAATTAATTAGTTTAATTAACAAATTAGTTAGGTTAGTTAATTAATTAGGCTAATCTAATCATGATTAATTAGGTTAATTAATGATTTAATTAATTCATATTTTAATTATTTTTAATTATTATTTACTTATTTTTATTCTTTTCTATTAATTCTCTTTGTTGTAAAAATGTTCTGGGGCCACGCCCCACATGTCATTGGTCCAGAAGGGCCGATGCGGGCTAACGGGTGTGGGTGTGGGCGAGCGAGCGACGGGTACGGGCGCTCGGCGCCCGGGCACGGTTCGGCAGATGAGCAGCAGCAGCGGGGCCGTGCCGTGCGGGCGATTACCGATGGTGTCGAGCGGTGTAGCCGGCGCTGCGGGGAAGCGGAGGGAGCCGGAGTGCGGGCGAGCAGAGGCGGTCGCGGCATGCGCGGCGGCAGCGCACGGGGGAGGACAGAGGGAGGGGAGCGACCATGGGGAGGGCGCACTGGCAGAGGGCCAGCGGGGGCGAGCGGTCGGAGGGCTACGCCGTCCGGGGCAGGACGAGGCCGGTAAGGGTGGCGAGCAGGGTTGTCAAGGGGTGAAGTCGGCGCGGCGCGACAGGAGCCATGAGCGGGGGAGGCGCGCAGGGCGCCGTGGTGCGCGGTGCACGCGTGCGCGACACGAGGGAGTGGCGGGCAGTGGGTGTACATGATTAGGGAAAGGAGGGTAGGAGGGGGTTCCTCACACAAGAGCTGCAGGGTGGAGGCAGTGGGCTCGGGGAGATGGTTGCGGTGTTGCCGACGATGGTGGGTGGCGAAGGGCGGCACCGTTCGGGGGAGGTGCCGACGTCGGGGTCAAGTGGCTCTGGGCTCGGGGCGGTACGGCAGGGAGGAAGAAAAGGAGGTGACAACGATGGTGGCGTGGTCCGATGAGGAAGCGGCGACGACGAGGTAGAAGCGGGGCAATGGCGGTCAAGGGGGTCGCCTGCCCCCGATCCAGATCGGGGAGGGGCGCGAGAGAGACATGGTGGGGGGAAGTGGGGGCGTGGGCAGATAGGGTTTTGGGAGGGACTGGGGATAAGGGAGTGGGGTGTGGGGTGGGCCGGCCGGCTGGGCCTTAGCCCAATTGGGCTGGCCAGCTGGGCCACAGATGGCCCAGTGGGGGGGGGCTCTACCTTTTGTTCTTTTTACTTTCTGTTTTGTATTTTCCTTTTCTTTTTCTGTTTTATTTAACTTAGGACATTTAAGTATTTTATAAATTTGTGTTTTCTTTACTATAATTACCTTTCTAATATTCGGCACAAACCAAACATTTTTGTTTTGATGCTTGAAAACTTTTGATGTTTGACAATATTTAAATTTTGAATTTGAAAAGTTTCGAACCGACGTGAGATTAAACAGTGACAGAGGTGACGTGGCATATTTAGCAGAGGTTTACTGTAGCCTAATTATCCGGGCATTACACACGCTGTTCTATAGACTCTCAAAATAATATAAATGAAGCATGAGAGATCAATAATTTCTATAAAATAAAACCACCACCATGCTCTTAAAAAGATATAAGTGAAGCACTAGAGCAAAACTATCTAGCTCAAAAGATATAAGTGAAGCACATAGAGTATTCTAATAAATTCTGATTCATGTGTGTCTTTCCAAAAGGTGTGTGCCGCAAGGATGATTTTGTTAAACTAATAAGCATAGACTCAAATCATACAAGACGCTCCAAGCAAAACACATATCATGTGGTGAATAAAAATATAGCCTCAAGTAAAGTTACCGATGGACGAAGACGAAAGAGGGGATGCCTTCCGGGGCATCCCCAAACTTAGGCTTTTGGTTGTCCTTCAATTTTACCTTGGGTTGCCTTGGGAATCCCCAAGCTTAGGCTCTTGCCACTCCTTATTCCAAAATCCATCAAATCTTTACCCAAAACTTGAAAACTTCACAACACAAAACTCAACAGAAAATCTCATGCGCTCCGTTAGTATAAGAAAACAAACCACCACTTCAAGGTACTGTAATGAACTCATTATTTATTTATATTGGTGTTAAACCTACTGTATTCCAACTTCTCTATGGTTCATGCCCCCGATACTAGCCATAGATTCATCAAAATAAGCAAACAATACACGAAAAACAGAATCTGTCAAAAACAGAACAGTCTGTAGTAATCTGTAGGTTTCGAATACTTCTGTAACCCCAACAATTCTGAAATAATTTGGTGGACGTGAGGAATTTGGCTATTAATCATCTTAAAAAAGAATCAACCTAATCTCACTCTGCAGTAAAAAATGGCAGCTAATCTCGTGAGCGCTAAAGTTTCTGTTTTTACAGCAAGATCGCAAAGACTTCCCCCAAATCTTCCCAAAGGTTCTACTTGGCACAAACACTAATTAAAAACATAAAACCACATCTAAACAGAAGCTATAATAATTATTTATTACTAAATAGGAACAAAAAGCAATAAACAAAAATAAAATTGGGTTGCCTCCCAACAAGCGCTATCGTTTAATGCCCCTAGCTAGGCATCTATAATTTTAATGATGCTCACATGAAAGACAAGAATTGAAGCGCAAAGAAAGCATCATGAAACACATGACAAACACACCTAAATCTAACATACTTCCTATGCATAGGAATATTAAAGGCAAACAAATTATCATAGCAAGCAAAAACTAGCATATGCAAGAAAATGGAAAGAAACAATAGCAATCTCAACATAGCGAGAGGTAAGTTTGTAACATGAAAATTTCTACAACCATATTTTCCTCTCTCATAATAATTACATGTAGGATCATAAGCAAATTTAACAATATAGCTATCACAAAACATATTCTTATCAAGATCCACATGTATGCAAAGTTGACACTCTTCCAAAATAGTGGGATTAACATTAACTAAAGTCATGACCTCTCCAAACCCACTTTTATCAAAAACTTCATAAGATTGAACATTCTCCAAATATGTGAGATCTAAAGTTGACACTCTTCCACACCCACTTTCAATATTATTGCAAACATTATCAATCGCATATTCATCATGGGACTTAAATAAATTTTCAGGATCATAAGAAGAATCACCCCAATCATGATCATTGCAACAAATAGTAGTCATAGCAAAACTAGCATCCCCAAGCTTGAGGTTTTGCATATCATTAACACAATTCACATTAAGAGAATTTATAATAACATCATTGCAATCATGCTTTTCTTCTAAGGAACTATCAAGTATGGGTGCAATAGCAACGATCTCATGTTTAACATAAGGAACTGTACCAAAGTCATCTTCATAAATATTGGCATCATGGCCACAAGAATAGCAAGCATCATGTTCATCAAGGGATATTTCAATCAAATCATCGGACTCATAATTATCTATAGATTCATGCATATCATTATTTTTTTCCGAAGCAACGGTCATTCTTTCAATAAATTCTTTCACATTGACATTATGAGCATAGTTTTCATAGCAATATTTAAGTATGTCAAAATTTTGATTTTCATAGAGAGTAATTTCATACTTTTTAATCAAAGAAGCAACTTCATAAGCACCCTTAAAAGCAACAAATTCTTCAGTTTGTTCGATATTGTAGTAACTATAAACACCCTTTGCATAAGAAGATAAGTTTTCATTGTCATTAAACTCACATAGGTAGGGGAGGTGTTTTTAGGGTTCTTAGAGAAACAAGTAAAATCATAAATTTCACAAAGATTCCAAGCATAACACATCAATCAGTTTATTTGATCCCATAAAAGTCTCCCTTTTTCATACAAACGGTGACGCACAAAATGAGCATGCTCACCTAAAGATTTCCCTTCAACTAGGCACGACGACGCGCCCACACCCAAAGCTACGCCAACTCCTTTTTCTAGGTGGCATCACCCGCTTCACAGGCTGCCTGGTACCTGGCTTCCTCCTCCGCCATCTCCTTCTTGAATGCCACTTGCCTGGCTTTCTCAACCAGCGGCGGCGACTTCCACACACAAAGATTGTACTGGCCCCAAAACCAATCCAAAGTTGGGGGGTCCGGTGCAACCTCATCATGCGGCGTGCTACCTCTTGAGCATGCGTTGATGTTCCCTTGAAGAGGAAATGGTGATGCAGCAAAGTAGCATAAGTATTTCCGTCAATTTTTGAGAACCAAGGTATCAATCCAGTAGGAAATTACACGCAAGTCCCTTGTACCTGCACAAACAAACAAGAACCTCGCAATCAACGCGATAAAGGGTTGTCAATCCCTTCACGGTCACTTATGAAAGTGAGATCTGATAGAGATAATAAGATAAATATTTTTAATATTTTTGTAGTATAGATATGAAAATAAAGATTGCAAAATAAACGGCGACAGAAATAGCTAGTTGATGGGAGAATAATATAATGGAGAATAGACCTGGGGGCCATAGGTTTCACTAGTAGCTTCTCTCAAGATAGCAAATTCTATGGTGGGTGAACAAATTAATGTCGAGCAATTGATAGAAAAGCGCATAGTTATGAGAATATCTAGGCATGATCATGTCAATAGGCATCAAGTCTGTGACAAGTAGACCGAAACGATTCTACATCTACTACTATTACTCCACACATCGACCGCTATCCAGCATGCGTCTAGAGTATTAAGTTCATAAGAACAGAGTAACGCATTAGGCAATATGACATGATGTAGAGGGATAAACTCAAGCAATATGATATAAACCCCATCTTTTATTCCTCAATGGCAACAATACAATACGTGCCTTGCTGCCCCTGCTGTCACTGGGAAAGGACACCACAAGATTGAACCCAAAGCTAAGCAATTCTCCCATTGCAAGAAAGATCAATCTAGTAGGATAAACCAAACTGATAATTCGAAGAGACTTGCAAAGATATTAAATCATGCATAAAAGATTTCAAAGAAGAATCAAATATTGTTCATAGATAATCTTGATCATAAACCCACAATTCATCGGATCTCGACAAACACACTACAAAAATAATTACATCAAATAGATCTCCAAGAGAATCAAGGAGAACTTTGTATTGAGATCCAAAGAGAGAGAAGAAGCCATCTAGCTAATAACTATGGACCTGAAGGTCTGTGGTAAACTACTCACACATCATCGGAGAGGCTATGGTGTTGATGTAGAAGCCCTCCGTGATCGATTCCCCTCTAGTGGAGCGTCGAAAAAGGCCCCAAGATGGGATCTCACGGGTATAGAAGGTTGCGGCGGTGGAAATAGGGTTTTGTGGTGCTCCTGGATGTTTTCGGGGTATATGAGTATATATAGGAGGAAAAAGTAGGTCGGTGTAGCTGTAAGGGGCCCACGAGGTTGGGGGGCGCACCCACCCCCCTGGGGCACGCTCTCCTGCCTCGTAGCCTCCTCGCTTCTTTCTTGACATCCACTCCAAGTCCCCTGGATCACGTTTGTTCCAAAAATAAATCTCCTGAAGGTTTCATTCCGTTGGGTATTCCTTTTCTGCGAAACACTCAAATAGACAAAAAACAGCAATTTTGCACTGGGCCTTTGGTTAGTAGGTTAGTCCCAAAAATAATATAAAAAGGTATATTAAAGCCCATTAAACATCCAAAACAGATAATATAATAGCATGGAACAATCAAAAATTATCGATACGTTGGAGACGTATAACTGCGCGTAGGGGTCCTCATCGCTGCTAATCAAGTGAGCATCCTCGGGGGGCGGCGACTCCTCGTCGGCGCGTGGGCAGACCGGCGGCGCCATGTAGAGATTTGAGAGAGGAAAGAGGTCGAGTGAGGGGAGGATGTAGATGAGAATGCAGGCAGGACGACGTGAGCAAGGTAGTATTTATTAGCGATCGGAATCTAGATCGACGGGGACAGTACATATGTCGGTCGTCAGAAATTATGAGTACTATAGTTTCAATTACACACGATTCCCGCGGCAAAATCCATGTGTGAACATGTCGGTGTACTAGAGTAGGGGTACCCTAGTATCCCGAACTCGTGCACGGGCAGTCGCAGCATCCCGCGGCAAGGCTTGCCGGGTGACCGCCAAGACCCTCCATGGTTCCCTTGAAGACCATTCAAGAACAAAGTACTCAAACCAAGGCCCCGGCAAGAGGAGCTTGCTGGGAAGGCCAACTAAGGCCCCGGCAAGAGGAGCTTGCCGGAAAGGCCGACCAAGGCCCCGGCAAGAGGAGCTTGCCGGGAAGGCCAACCAAGGCCCCGGCAAGAGGAGCTTGCCGGGAAGGCCGACCTAGGCCCCGGCAAGAGGATCTTGCCGGGAAGAGACAAGACCCCGGCAGGAGGAGCTTGCCGGGAAGGCCACTCAAGGCATACCAAGAAAGCTTGCCGCGATGCGCCCTGCGTCCCGGCAAGGCCCGGTGAGCGACAAGCTCCCAAACACGACAAGACGACGACCGCGGCAAGGAGCTTGCCGCGGGAAACCCCCACTTCGTGCCCGCGCTCCAGCACACCTGCTAACATGTCGCTTCAGGACTCTCCCAAGCACACGTGGCAGGAGGCCGCGCAGCTAGGGGTGCGCGGTGGCAAGTGGAGACGAAGAGAAGGCCATCGTGGCAAACGGTGGTGCTCCTAACGGTCACTTTTTGCACTGTTTAGGAAACTCAGACAGGCATTCAATGACCTTGTCCCCTGCCGTCAGAGTTAGGTAGGGTGCACTGTGTCTACAGTAGCGGTAGCTGTACCTACCGCATCCTTTTCCATTTTTACCCTTCTAGTCTACGTTGCCACCTGTCGGTGACCCCTTGAAAGTATAAAAGGAGGCCCAGGCGCAACGTAGAAGGGGTTCGGCTCATTCGAAACACCAAGAACACTCTCACACTCAGTCTGGCAGCGTCCATCGCTCCTGAGCAAGAATTCAATACACACAAACAAGCAGCAGTAGGGTTTTACGCATCCGTGCGGCCCGAAGCTGGGTAAAAACCGCTCGCGTGTTCTGCCTCGATCTGCTCTTTGTGCGGCCTCCGCCCCCCACCGAACCGAAAGGGGCCCGGTCCCCATAGGTGTTGGTGGATCAGCCTCCCCGACATCTCTGGCGCGCTAGGTAGGGGGCGTCGAGATTGTGCGAACCCGATCCGGCATTCACACGAGCTAGATCTTCATCTTCTTCATCGACATGCCACCGAGGAAGAAGACTTAGGCGGCAGCCGTTCTGTCCTCGTCAAGGCTCAGCTGTTCTTCATCGTCATGGCTCCTAAGAAGCAAGCGACCAAAAGAACGACGCCAGTGCGGCAACAGAAAAGCTAAGTCATGCGAAACTTTAGATATTTTCTTTCTATATAAGGTTATCCGCCTCGGAGATCTTGTTCTTTGTATGGAAAACCTGTGCGCGAAGGAACCAACTCGTAGCTAGCTGCGCCCTTACTTTGTTTCGAGTCCGCTCAACAACTTAAGTGAGCTGCAACTAGTTGCGACAAGGTTGCTTGTCGGTAGTGACCCCGCCAGCAGGCTGCTGAAGTTCCGCACTCGGCGCTCGCGGCAAGGGTGCCTGCGCTGACAAGTTCCCTAAAAGCGTAGGGTGGACGTACAAAGATAGGTTGAATAGGAAGATACCATGCACTATTTATTTGAGATTTCTGCATAGACCTGTATGCCAAGGAACCTTCTCGGGGCTAGTTGCACTCCATGTTGCCTCGAGTCCGCTCGGCAATTTGTGCGGTTGCGCTAGAGCCAAGGAGGTAAACCTTTCTGGGAGGCGACGTTCCCGAATAGCCGCTAAGGGCCCGTTCCCTCAAGCGTTGCTGGCTGGATCGTACGCACCGGAATATGTAGCAGAAGTCAAAATTTGCAAGTGAGCTAAGTGAACTTCAGATGCTAATCACTTGTCATGTTTAAACGTAGTTATGGCCCGGGGGCTGGCAACGCCCTTAGGACCAATCTTCTTGGTGTCAAGAACGACGAAGTTCTTCGCCATAAGCCTTCTCGGCAACAAGCTTGCCGGAAGCCGGCATCGAGAACGTCAAAGTTCTCTGCTGAAGATAAAAGCCTTCTCGGCAACAAACTTGCCGGAAGCTGGCATCAAGAACGTCAAAGTTCTCTGCTGAAGATAAAAGCCTTCTCGGCAACAAGATTGCCGGAAGCCGGCATCGAGAACGTCAAAGTTCTCTGCTGAAGATAAAAGCCTTCTCGGTAACAAGCTTGCCGGAAGCCGGCATCGAGAACGTCAAAGTTCTCTGCTGAAGATAAAAGCCTTCTCGGCAACAAGCTTGCCGGAAGCCGGCATCGAGAACGTCAAAGTTCTCTGCTGAAGATAAAAACCTTCTCGGCAACAAGCTTGCCGGAAGCCGGCATCGAGAACGTCAAAGTTCTCTGCTGAAGATAAAAACCTTCTCGGCAACAAGCTTGCCGGAAGCCGGCATCGAGAACCTCAAAGTTCTTTGCCGAAGATAAAAGCCTTTCGGTGTAGTGAAAACCAGGGCTACACTAACCGCCGGCACCTAGGCCCCGACAAGCCAGTATCGCTGGGGGCTGCGAGTGCCAAGAATCGTCCATGGCAAACCAGAGTTGCCGGGGGCTGCAATATCAGATAAGTCTTTCATCCCTCATCATGCATCCTCTTATGGACTGGGGAATGCGAAACCGCGTTTCTTCCCGAAAACTGTCGTGCTCCCTCAACTCTAGGCCCTGGGGCTCGTTCCCGGGGCCAAGTTTGGTTGTAGTCGCGGCAGCAAAGGGATGAAACGAGGAGACCGCACCCACCTCGTTCCCGCCTCCGTCAAAGGCGTGAGAAAGGTCGAGCGACGTGGGAAGGCGGCAGGGCCTGTTGCCGGGAGATGAAATGTCTGTCCGAGGGATACCAAGGATTAGCTCCTTGGCGTGGGTTCAACTCGCGAGACAAATAACCCGGCAAGCATCCCCTTTTCATTAAAAAAACATCCCACTCAGGTACAGTCCATAGAGGATGAAAAACATGAAAGAGAGGATTACAAGTTTTAGATACAGCTAAGGCCCGAAGGCTTACAAATTAAAAAGATAAGATGCCCGTAATCCCTTTCCTGTCCCTCTCTTCAGGAGGCAGGTCAAGGAGGCGAAAAGGGCAAAAGGAGCGCCTAGGTGAGCTACGGGTTCCAGAAGACACCAAGAGGACATTCCGAGGGCCGTCCGAAGGCTGGACGGCGATGGCGGCGCTGGAAGCGGGGCTCGAAGACGGGGCGGCAGGACGTCAGCACGCTGTCGAGGGCACCACGCCCTCGTACTCCGACCTGACGGCCTTGTCGCCAGCCCTCTTCCCCTTCCGCAGCCTCCCTACGCCAGCCGCCCAAGGAGACGACCCCGGGGAGTTCAAGGAGCCGGCGACATGGATGATGGGGTCGCCGGTGCCGTGCGAAGCGGCGCCCGACGCCTAGTCGGACCCGCCACCCCGCCGCCCGCTACCCTCATCGTCGCTGTCTCTCTCCTCCTCGTCACTCTCGCTCGAGGAGGAGCCTTCGCTATCGGAGGAGCTGTCCATGCAGCACTTCGCCCGAGTGCCGAAGCACCCGAAGACCTTGACGGAGAGGAGATCGCCCTCCATCAACTTAAAATGGAGGGTAAACCCCTCCATCAGGCTGTGGATACGGGCGAACGTCTTCCATCCTCGATCAAGATACATCACATTAGGGGCTGGGAATACAACGCGGACTCGCGTGCCGCTGATCCCACAGCCCCTCATGTGCAGTCTCAGCGTCTCGGGCGGGTCCAACTCCATCGCGCTCGCAAACGGAGCTGGAAGCCGGAGGCGACGATGAGGCACCCGGCGCAGCTTGACGAAGAACTCGCAAGGGTCGTCCCCTATATGGACCGCCGTGGGGGGAGGAGCCGCCGGCGGAGGCGAAGCTGGCGTGCCGCCCCGCCCGCCTCTTCCCCGAGCGCCTCGACCTCGTCCTCGACCTAGTCCGCGACCTCGCCCCCTCCCTCTTCCCCTTGTGGCTGGCTCTGCCACCACGGGTGCGGGAGAGGGAGAGATGCGCTGTCTGGCGGCGACCCTCGCCGCCACTGATGAAGGGCCTGGGTTTCCTTTCTCCATGGCGAATGAGAGAAAGGGGAGCAGAAGCTGAAGAAAGGAGGAGATGAGAGAGTGCGGGTTTTTGTGCTCCCCTCCCGCTCTTTATAAAGGAGCGAGGTGGGGGCTCGGCCGCCCCGCTCAGCGAATCAAGGCACGGGAAGAGCAGGGAGTCGGGGCCAACCCGCTGCCTCTGCTCACGACGGCCCAGATTCCCACTTCCACCGTCCGCGACCCCAAGCGCATGGGAGCCGCGTGGCGGGGATGCAGAACCAAGGCGACGGATGAGGCGGCCTCGCTCCGCCTCGTGATTGCGGGGAGTGGACGTCCCGAAAACCGCGCACCGGCCCCGTCCAGTAAACGCACCATGCCCCCACGCCTACCTCCGTTTTAGGGAGGAGGGCGTGAACCGTCCCCATCATCGTGGCCTGACGCATGCTCGAGGGGCTTAGCCCCGCGCACGCCGCCCGCGTCACCCACGACGCCGCGTTTGACGCATGCCGTTCTGGGCGTGCGTGGTGGGAGCGGAGAGATATGCGGCGTGACCTAGGCCGCGCGTGCCCGTGCACTGTTTTGGGCCTGGCCCAACAGCGCTCGGCACCGTGTCTGGCCTAGGCCCGGGGGCTCCTGTCGGTGTACTAGAGTAGGGGTACCCTAGTATCCCGAACTCGTGCACGGGCAGTCGCAGCATCCCGCGGCAAGGCTTGCCGGGTGACCGCCAAGACCCTCCGTGGTTCCCTTGAAGACCATTCAAGAACAAAGTACTCAAACCAAGGCCCCGGGAAGAGGAGCTTGCCGAGAAGGCCAACCAAGGCCCCGGCAAGAGGAGCTTGCCAGAAAGGCCGACCGAGGCCCCGGCAAGAGGAGCTTGCCGGGAAGGCCAACCAAGGCCCCGGCAAGAGGAGCTTGCTGGGAAGGCCGACCCAGGCCCCGGCAAGAGGATCTTGCCGGGAAGAGACAAAACCCCGGCAAGAGGAGCTTGCCGGGAAGGCCACTCAAGGCATACCAAGAAAGCTTGCCGCGACGCGCCCTGCGTCCCGGCAAGGCCCGGTGAGCGACAAGCTCCCAAACACGACAAGACGACGACCACGGCAAGGAGCTTGCCGTGGGAAACCCCCACTTCGTGCCCGCGCTCCAGCACACCTGCTAACGTGTCGCTCCAGGACTCTCCCAAGCACACGTGGCAGGAGGCCGCGCAGCTAGGGGTGCGCGGTGGCAAGCGGAGACGAAGAGAAGGCCATTGTGGCAAACGGTGGTGCTCCTAACGGTCACTTTTTGCACTGTTTAGGCAACTCAGACAGGCATTCAATGACCTTGTCCCCTGCCGTCAGAGTTAGGTAGGGTGCACTGTGTCTACAGTAGCGGTAGCTGTACCTACCGCATCCTTTTCCATTTTTACCCTTCTAGTCTACGTTGCCACCTGTCGGTGACCCCTTGAAAGTATAAAAGGAGGCCCAGGCGCAACGTAGAAGGGGTTCGGCTCATTCGAAACACCAAGAACACTCTCACGCTCAGTCTGGCAGCGTCCATCGCTCCTGAGCAAGAATTCAATACACACAAACAAGCAGCAGTAGGGTTTTACGCATCCGTGCGGCCCGAAGCTGGGTAAAAACCGCTCGCGTGTTCTGCCTCGATCCGCTCTTTGTGCGGCCTCCGCCCCCCACCGAACCGAAAGGGGCCCGGTCCCCATTGGTGTTGGTGGATCAGCCTCCCCGACAGAACATAATAGCCAAAATCCATCTATGAACATAACAGCTGACGATGTCCAATCCAGAACCGTGTCTGATTAATGATCCCCGCCACTCACCTACCAAGCCTCGAGCCGCGAGATAGAGTGCCGATCGTGTGGGGGGCGGTTGTTTTGCTAGATCTTTACATTTTCTTTTTTGAACACCAGATACTTACATTGTCTGATGATTTTTTAACTCGCAGACAAGTGCACAAAAATATGATTTTTCAAACAGTTATGGATAGGCATTGAATGTAGATGTTGTTCAAATTTGAGTTATAGTCATTAAATGGTTAGAAAATTACTTAAATCTCTTTAAAAGTTCAAATGACCCCTGAAATTTTCCAAATTTTTCACATGACAGTTTGTATTAGTGCACGTTAAACATAGAAAAAAATTGAAGGCCGTAAGAGGAAGCTATCTCCCGTTCGTCATCAAACATGCATTGTTCCCTCTCGGAACCACAAACCTTCTAATGAGTTGATCCTGTTTGTGAGGGGTGTGTGTCCAAACTTTGGTCAAACATGCCAATTTTTGACCACATCATCTTGGTGGCATGACATTAAATCAAGCAAGGTTTCATGTTTTTCTGATCATTTTTATTTTTTTTGGAATTAAAATGCCATGGCACTCCATGCATGTGTGCCCATGCCTCGACACCAATATGTTTGAAAATTTCTTCTAATTTACTGCACATGGTATTAACTCGCACACAAGTACATAAAAATATGATTTTTAAAACCGTTATGGTTAGGCATTGCGTGTAGATGTAGTTCAAATTTGAATTACGGTCATTAAATGGTTAGAAAATAGCTTAAATGTCTTTAAAAGGTCAAACGACCCCTAAATTTTTCCAAATTTTCACATGACCGTTGTATTAGTGCACGTTAAAGTAGAAAAAAAAATGGAAGGCCGTAAGAGGAAGCTACCTCCCATACGTCATCAAACATGCACTGTTCCCTCTCGGAACCACGAACCTTCTAGTGAGTTGCTCCCGTTTGTGAGGGATGTGTGTCCAAACTTTCGTCAAACAGGCCAATTTTTTTAGCACATCATCTTGGTGGCATGACATTAAATCACTCAAGGTTTCATGTTTTTCTGATAATTTTTTTATTTTTGGGAATTAGAATGCCATGGCACTCCATGCATATGTGCCCATGCCTTGAGACCAATATGTTTGAAAATTCATTCTATTTACTGCACATGGAATTAACTCGCACACAAGTACACAAAATATGATTTTTCAAACCGTTATGGTTAGGCGTTGCATGTAGATGTAGTTAAAATTTTAATTACGGTCACTAAATGGCTAGAAAATCACTTAAATTTCTTTAAAAGGTCAAATGACCCCTGAAATTTTCAAACATTTCACATGACAATTGTATTAGTGCATGTTAGACGTAGAAAAAAATTGAAGGCCATAAGAGGAAGCTCTCTCCCGTTTGTCATCAAACATGCATTGTTCCCTCTTGGAACCACGAACCTTCTAGTGAGTTGCTCCGGTTTATGAGGGGTGTGTGTCCAAACTTTCGTCAAACAGGCCAATTTTTTTACCACATCATCTTGGTGGCATGACATCAAATCAAGCAAGGTTTCATGTTTTTCTGACCATTTTTTAATTTTTTGGAATTAAACTTCCATGGCACTCCATGCATATGTGCCCATGCCTTGAGACCAATATGTTTGAAAATTCATTCTAATTTACTGCACATGGAATTAACTCGCACACAAGTACACAAAAATATGATTTTTCAAACCGTTATGGCTAGGCGTTGCATGTAGATGTAGTTCAAATTTGAATTACGGTCATTAAATTGCTAGAAAATAACTTAAATGTCTTTAAATGGTCAAATGACCCCTGAAATTTTCAAAAAATTCACATGACAGTTGTATTAGTGCACGTTAGACATAGAAAAAAATTGAAGGCCGTAGGAGGAAGATATCTCCCATTCGTCATCAAACATGCATTGTTCCATCTGGGAACCACGAACCTTCTAGTGAGTTGCTCCGGTTTTTCAGGGGTGTGTGTACAAACTTTCGTCAAATATGCCAATTTTGTTACCACATCATCTTGGTGGCATGACATTAAATCAACCAAGGTTTCATGTTCTTCTGATCATTTTTTTTAATTTTTGGAATTAAAATGCCATGTCACTCCATGCATACATATGCATGTGACCATGTCATGAGACCAATATGTTTGAAAATTTCTTCTAATTTACTGCACATGGAATTAACTTGCACACAAGTACACGGATATGATTTTTCAAACCATTTTGGTTAGGCGTTGCATGTGGATGTAGTTCGAATTTGAATTTCGGTCATTAAATGGCTACAAAATCACTTAAATGTCTTTAAAAGGTCAAATGACCGCTAGAATTTAAAAAAAATCACATTGCAGTTGTAGTAGTGCATGTTAGACGTAGAAAAAAAATTGAAGGCCGTAAGAGGAAGCTATCTCCCGTTCGTCATCAAACATGCATTGTTCCCTCTCAGAACCACAAGCCTTCTAGTGAGTTGCTCCGGTTTGTGAGGGGTGTGTGTCCAAACTTTTGTCAAACAGGCCAATTTTTTTACCACATCATCTTGGTGGCATGACATCAAATCAAGCAAGGTTTCATGTTTTTCTGACCATTTTTTTAATTTTTTGGAATTAAAATTCCATGGCACTCCATGCATATGTGCCCATGCCTTGAGACCAATATGTTTGAAAATTCATTCTAATTTACTGCACATGGAATTAACTCGCACACATGTACACAAAAATATGATTTTTCAAACCGTTATGGCTAGGCGTTGCATGTAGATGTAGTTCAAATTTGAATTACGGTCATTAAATGGCTAGAAAATAACTTAAATGTCTTTAAAAGGTCAAATGACCCCTGAAATTTTCAAAAAATTCACATGATAGTTGTATTAGTGCATGTTAGACATAGAAAAAAATTGAAGGCCGTAGGAGGAAGGTATCTCCCATTCATCATCAAACATGCATTGTTCCATCTGGGAACCACGAACCTTCTAGTGAGTTGCTCCGGTTTTTGAGGGGTGTGTGTAAAAACTTTCGTCAAATATGCCAATTTTGTTACCACATCATCTTGGTGGCATGACATTAAATCAACCAAGGTTTCATGTTCTTCTGATCATTTTTTTAATTTTTGGAATTAAAATGCCATGTCACTCCATGCATACATATGCATGTGACCATGTCATGAGACCAATATGTTTGAAAATTTCTTCTAATTTACTGCACATCGAATTAACTTGCACACAAGTACACGGATATGATTTTTCAAACCATTTTGGTTAGGCGTTGCATGTAGATGTAGTTCAAATTTGAATTTCGGTCATTAAATGGCTACAAAATTACTTAAATGTCTTTAAAAGGTCAAATGACCGCTAGAATTTTAAAAAAAATCACATTGTAGTTGTAGTAGTGCACGTTAGACGTAGAAAAAAATTGAAGGCCGTAAGAGGAAGCTATCTCCCGTTCGTCATCAAGCATGCATTGTTCCCTCTCAGAACCACGAGCCTTCTAGTGAGTTGCTCCAGTTTGTGAGGGGTGTGTGTCCAAACTTTCATCAAACATGCCAATTTTTTTACCACATAATCTTGGTGGCATGACATTACATCAACCAAGGTTTCATGTGTTTCTGATATTTTTAATTTTTTTGGAATTAAAATGTCATGTCACTCCATGCATACATAAGCATGTCTCCAAGTCGTGAGACAAATATGTTTGAAAATTCCTTCTAATTTACTGCACATGGAATTAACTCGCACACAAGTACACAAATATGATTTGTCAAACCATTATGGTTAGGCATTGCATGTAGATGTAGTTCAAATTTTAATTAAATGGCAAGAAAATCACTTAAATGTCTTTAAAAGGTGAAATGACCCCGAGAATTTTCCAAAATTTCACATTACAATTGTAGTAATGCACGTTAAACATAGAAAAAAATTGAAGGCCATAGAGGAAGCTATCTCCCATTCGTCATCAAACATGCATTGTTCCCTCTCGGAACCACGAGCCTTCTAGTGAGTTGCTCCGGTTTGTGAGTGGTGTGTGTCCAAACTTTCGTCAAACATGCTAATTTTTTTACCACATCATCTTGGTGGCATGACATTACATCAACCAAGGTTTCATGTGTTACTGATATTTTTTAGTTTTTGGAATTAAAATGTCATGTCACTCCATGCATACATATGCATGTGTCCATGTCGTGAGACAAATATGTTTGAAAATTCCTTCTAATTTACTCCACATGGAATTAACTCGCACACAAGTACACAAATATGATTTGTCAAACCTTTATGGTTAGGCGTTGCATGTAGATGGAGTTTGAATTTGAATTAAATGGCTAGAAAATCACTTAAATGTCTTTAAAAGGTCAAATAACCCCTAGAATATTCCAAAATTTCACATTACAGTTGTAGTAATGCACGTTAAACATAGAAAAAATTGAAGGGCGTAAGAGGAAGCTATCTCCCGTTCATCATCAAACATGCATTGTTCCCTCTCGAAACCACGAGCCTTCTAGTGAGTTGCTCTGGTTTGTGAGGGGTGTGTGTCCAATCTTTCTTCAAACATGCCAAAAAAATTTCCACATCATCTTGGTGGCATGACATTACATCAACCAAGGTTTCATGTGTTTCTAATTTTATTTTTATTTTTTTGGAATTATAATGCCATGTCACTCCATGCTTAATTGCGTCACAGCCTTGAGACCAATATGTTTGAATATTCCTTCCAATTTACTACACATGGAATTAAATCGAACACAAGTAGACAAAATATGATTTTTCAAACCGTTATGGTTAGCTATTGCATGTACATGTAGTTCAAATTTCAATCATGGTCATTAAATGGCTAGAAAAACGCTTGAATGTGTTAAAAGGTCAAATGACCCCTGAAATTTTCCAAAATTTGACATGACAATTGTATTAGTACTAAAAAAATTCTCGTACATTTAAAACACCATCTGTTGCTACTGTACTCCAAATTCATCTTTCACAACTAATAAAAATATCTACATCATCACACATAGTTGTTTTCTAGGAACCGTTTGCGATGAAAATATCTAGGTCTATTTAAGTCTCCATCCTTAAGCATCGCCGGCTCGTCTGCTCCAGTGCCGGCAACCCCCAAATCCACGAATCCCGACCCCCCTTCTTGCAAGGATGACACCATGGAAATGCTTCGTGAAGGCCCATATGATGGCCGC